>NC_057802.1:57110931-57410931 GCF_018294505.1 Triticum aestivum
GGGGCTTCTGAAGGGCTCGATGAGACCACCCCTCTTACTCCTACTCCCACGGTGGGAAAGGCTTTTCCCCTCTCTGCTGTCGAGCATGCTAAAATTGGGTGCTCCAGCCATGCGACGAGGCAATCCAGAAAGGGAACTTGGTTCGCCGAGGCAAGAAGACGGTGACACGCAAGGTTCTCCCCAAGGCAGGGCGGCGCAAGCTATCACGAGCTCCGAGGAGGCCCAGGAGCATTCATGCCTAGTGGTCATGGTGCTTGTCTCACCACATCCTGCCATCGGGTCTTCCGAAGGTGTCTCAAGTGGCTTAGGAGAGGTGTTGATGGCTGATGCAGGGAGGTCCGAGAGGGTGCCCAGGGCTAAGAGATCACAGGCGGGCAGCCTCAATGCACTGAAGCATGCGAAGCAGCTTATAGCTGAGAAGAATCTGGAACTATCAGGTTACCAAATCCCTCGCTACTCCATTCCCAATGTTTTTTCAGATGATCAGTTGCTTGGGGTTCTTGGAGATTGTGGCTCTATTCATGTGCGTGAGGGTTCTCCGGGTGGATTTATATCGCTCCTCCATGCTAAGGAATAGGCACAGGCTACCCTTACAGAAGTTGTGGCGGTCGCGGCGGCCATCGTTGCATTAGGTGATACGGAATTGGGGGATTCTGCACCCCTAGCATCGTACAACCGGCGCCCACAAACCAAAAGAGATGCGAGAGGGAAAAATCTCTGTAGAAACGCCATGATATGCTACAACACTACTAGGAAAAAGTCTAGTAGTAGCGCGGGTTAAATAGCTATTAGTAGCGTGGGTGCCCGCGCTACTACTACGGTGCTACAATTAACTGGTAGTAGTAGCGCGGTGCATCCCGCGCTACTAGTACGCGTATTAGTAGTAGCGCAGATTCCACACGCGCTACTACTAACTATCTATAGCGCGTGTCTGTGACCCGCGCTACTAATATTAATTTCAAAAACCAAAAAAAATTCTCGACCCCGTGCGTGCTGTCAATGGTTCGATCCAGCGACGAAAGGGGTCGCCGGAGGTGCGGACGGGTAGCAGCAGACCAGATCCGGCGACGACTGTTGGAGAGGAACCAGATCCAGTGCAGAGCAAGACGATGGTGTGAGGATCCTCTTCGCGGCCAAGGCAGAGAGCTCCTGGTTGGCTATGTCAACGACCTGCGCTGGCATGGGCATGGGAGGTGAGTAAAACCGGAGGGAGAGGGAGAGGGGAAAAGAGAAACAAGGGATAAAGGAAGGAGATGGAGGGCGCATCGGGGATGGTCACCGGTGGTGAGGTCCTCCGTCGTGGTGGCATGGAGGTGCTACCTCTTGAGCATGTGTTGGTTTCCCTTGAAGAGGAAAGGGTGATGCAACAAAATAGCATAAGTATTTCCCTTAGTTTTTGAGAACCAAGGTATCAATCTAGTAGGAGACTACACGCAAGTCACCTAGTACCTGCACAAACAAATAAGAACCTTACAACCAACGCAATAAAGGGGTTGTCAATTCCTTCACGGCCACTTGCAAAACTGAGATCTGATAAAGATAATAAGATAATATTTTTTGTATTTTTGTTGTATAGATTGGAAAAGTAAAGATTGCAAAATAAATGGCGATAGAAATAGCTAGTTGACGGGAAACTAATATGATGTAAAATAGACCGGGAGCCATAGATTTCACTAGTGGCTTCTCTCATGATAGCATAAATTACGGTGGGTGAACAAATTACTGTCGAGCAATTGATAGAAAGGCGCATAGTTATGAGAATATCTAGGCATGATCAGGTATATAGGCATCGCCTCCTTGTCAAGTAGACCAAAACGATTGTGCATCTACTACTATTACTTCACACATCGACCGCTTTCCAGCATGCATCTAGAGTATTAAGTTCATAAGAACAGAGTAACGCCTTAGGCAAGATGACAGGATGTAGAGGGATAAACTCAAGCAATATGATATAAACCCCATCTTTTTATCCTCGATGGCAACAATACAATACGTGCCTTGCTGCCCCTACTGTCACTGGAAACAGGACACCGCAAAATTGAACCCAAAGCTAAGCACTTCTCCCATTGCAAGAAAGATCAATCTAGTAGGCCAAACCAAACTGATAATTCGAAGAGACTTGCAAAGATATCAAATCATGCATATAAGAATTCACAGAAGAATCAAATATTGTTCATAGATAATCTTGATCATAAACCCACAATTCATCGGATCTCGACAAACACACCGCAAAAAGTATTACATCGAATAGATCTCCAAGAAGATCGAGGAGAACTTTGTATTGAGATACAAAGAGAGAGAATAAGCCATCTAGCTAATAACTATGGACCCGAAGGTCTGTGGTAAACTATTAACACATCATCGGAGAGGCTATGGTGTTGATGTGGAAGCCCTCCGTGATCGATTCCCCCTCCGGCGGAGCGCCGGAGAAGGCCCCAAGATGGGATCTCACGGGTACAAAAGGTTCCGGCGGTGGAAAAAGTGTTTCGTGGCTCTCCTGGATGTTTTCAGGGTATAATAGTATATATAGGCGAAAGAAGTAGGTCGGTGGAGCTCCATGGGGCCCATGAGGGTGGGGGGCATGCCTACCCCCCTGGGCGCGCCCTCCTGCCTCGTGGCTTCCTTGTTGCTTCCCTGACTTCCACTCCAAGTCTCCTAGGTTGCGTTTGTTCCAAGAAAGATCCTCGCGAAGGTTTCGTTCTGTTTGGATTCCGTATGATATTACTTTTCTGCGAAACACTAAAATAGGCAAAAACAGCAATTTGCACTGGGCCTTCGGTTAATAGGTTAGTCCCAAAAATAATATAAAAGAGCATATTAAAGCCCATTAAACATCCAAAATAGATAATATAATAGCATGGAACAATCAAAAATTGTAGATACGTTGGAGACGTATCAGGAGGCGAGGAGATAGACGGGCGAGCTCCTGGACGCCAGCGACGCGAGGAGGCGGACTCGTTGGGCGCCATGGAGGAGGAGATGTGCTTGGGCAGGAGCACCATGGGAGCGCCTATGGAGAGAGGGGGAGAGTGAGGGGGAGAGGAGGGATTCGGCCGAGGATATGGGGACTTCACCTTCCTCGTACTTAGTAGTAGCGAGGGGTATAAACCCGCGCTACTACTATGGCATGTCCCGCGGGGCATGATAGAGACCACTTAGTAGTAGCGAGGGTTTATACCCCTCGCTACTACTATGGCATGTCCCGGGGGGCACGGTAGAGATCACTTAGTGGTAGCGAGGGGTATAAACCCGCACTACTACTATCAACTTAGTAGTAGCGAGGGGTAAAAACATGCGCTACTAGTAAGTAGAAGTAGCGAGGGGTATAAACCCGCGCTACTACTATCAACTTATTAGTAGCGAGGGGTATAAACCCGCGCTACTACTATCAACTTATTAGTAGCGAGGGGTAAAAATATGCGCTACTAGTAAGTAGCAGTAGCGAGGGGTATAAACCCGCGCTACTAGTAAGCGTCTACCTATAAGCTTTTTCCTAGTAGTGCAAGTAGGCCCATACACACCTAATTAGCATGGCACACATTGACAAATGGGCACAAAACCGCCCTAACCTCCAACCATCAGAGGCTATTCGTGGGAACTTAGAAACTGTAAGGGATGAGCTCACTTGGTTTCTTTTTATCATTTCTTGTATCCATATCTTTTGCTAAATTTTGTATTTTCATTATGAATGGAAAAGGAGAAAGCCCGATAAAATATCTTATTAGGAGCATGGTGCGTCTATCACATCGATGAATTGTTGTCTTTTTGGATGAGAGATTGTACCATACTAGAAAAGAGGCATCAAAACGTATTTTAGGACAGTCTGAAGTACCCTTTCGAATTTATCTTTGTCAATTTCGCAATCCTCTTTCATCCTCAGCGCTTAAAAAGTCAATGAAGTTGTTGATATTAACAAAAGTTTAAGGGTTGCACCTTTATAGTTCTGCAAAATGGTAGATGTATTTTCCCGTGGAGAGTCATTTCATGTGGTTTGTTGGCCAAAATGGATTTGTCTCCTCCCAGCTTGATCAACTGTGGGCTTTCCAATTCAAGTTTGTCTTTAATTTTGTTGCTACTATTATGTTATGTACCAGATGAGGCGATGACACACCTACAAGGGAAAAAACAAACAATAAGAAAATATGCTTTAAGGATGGACACATTTAATCAACATGTTTTGTGACTATATATTTATTAAAAAAATAGCATTCTATTGTAAAAAAACATGTGTGCCGCAACACCTGCCATGGTATGGTACACTTTAAAATATGCGCTGACAAACTTGAGAACAAAGAAAAAAGCGCTCCATTTCTTGAGAAAGGAATTTCAAAGAAAACTTGGATGTGAAAACTCTCATTTCCATTCATGAATGAGGGATGGCGCGTGGGCTGGTTATCAAGAGCGATAACTCGAGAGATGCACGTGAGGGATATGCGTTGGTCGGCGGGGAGGGGGTGACCACGTGGGAGTGATGCACTTGGGCATTCCATGCATGCGAATTAAAAGCACATGTTTGCGCGCACGAGGTATTGACTATGCCATTTTTGGATGTTTGCTCATGGCTAAAAACATCCAAACCCCAAAAGAAATCCTACAAAATGCCTCTCTTAGTCCTCCTTGGTATATGTTCCTAATCTGGTAAAAAGGCCAACTCCAACCGTGGACGCATTTCATCCGGTTTTGTCTGTTTGGGGCCGCATGGGCAAAAGACATGACCCAACGCAGGATCCCATCCTCATTTTTTTCTCTGTTTTGTGTCCGTTTGACCCCATTCTCGGAGCAAACTTGGGCCGGCTTTGCATCTGAAACAGACACACTGCGGACGCTCCATCAACACGCTCGTCCGCCAACGTCCGGTTTGCATGTGACCTTGGCCTGCCTGTCATTGAAACAGAGGGGGCCACCCCCACCCACCTACCATCATTCTCTCTCCTCCTTTTCCCACCATGCCGCAACCCCGGCCAGCCAGCCACTCCGGCGTGTAGCTCGACGGGCGAGCTGGCAAGGGCAGGCGGGGAGAACGCGGTCGGCACGGGCGCGACGTGCGGGTAGGGTCAGGTGAGCGCGTGCAGGCTGCGGCAAGGGGGCGTGGACACGGGCGAGGGTGAGGCTGTGAGCGCGAGCATTTGGTGCGGTCGCGAGCAGCAGGCGGCCGCCCGGCCGAGGGTGGGACGCGTAGGAGCGCGCGACTGCTGTAGGGCGAGCGGGCGGCGAGCGCGTCGGCAGCGGGCGCCGTGAGTGCGCTGACGTCGCGCGCAGGTACTCGGCGGACCGCTGCTGCGGGCGGGCGAGGCGAGCTTGGGGCTGCGGCTGCAGGTGAGGGCAGTGGCGGCGTTCTTCTGAGCCGCAGCCAGAGAGCTGCGTTTTTGTTTGTTCTTTTCAAAAAGTTGATGCTATCAACTTGAAACTTAAGATGGGTATTCGCGTTGGGTACGCCGGCCTTGTCCGCCTGTCGAACAAAATCCATGTCCGTTTGGGGTCTACCATTGAAGTTGGCCTAAGCTACATGAAATGAAATACAGGGAGTATAGTCAGAGTAAGAACCTTCTTTTTACTATAGCAGAGATGGGCCTATGCGAGATAACATTGAATCGCTGAATTGCACATGTCGGTAAATATGTAACAGTTTTTTTTGTGGGAGGGTAAATATGTAATAGTTAAAGGACTGGAGTGTGAAACAGAAATCTCAAAAACTGTAAGTGGACAGATCTCGTGAGACGCGCCTCCAGAACTTTTCCTCACTCCTCTTGGTCCTCTCCAACTCGAAACCCTAACACCAAAAAATCCTCCAAAATCCATTCAGCCGCCGCAGCCCGCAGGCACACACGACGATGGCGGCGGAGCTTGTGTTGCAGCTGGGCGAGATTGAGGAGCTCGTGGAGGAGATCCTCATCCGCCTCCCTAAGGACGAGCAAGGTAATATCCTCCGCTCCTTCCTCGTCTGTAAGCCATGGCGCGACCTCCTCGCCGGCGACGGCTTCCGTCGCCGCTACGGTGATTTCCACCGATCACCTCCTATGCTTGGCTTCTTCCACATCTGGCCGGAACCCTGCGTCGAGTTCATCCCCACGACGGATTTCGACGTGCGCGATCTCGAACCCCAGCACCACTATTCCATGGAAGATTGTCGCCACGGCTGCGTACTCCTTCGGTACATCGATGAGGATGAGAATATCCCATTGCTGGTCGTCTGGGACCCCATGACGGGCAGCGAAACATTGCTTGGCAGCCTCGAGAAGTTGGGAACGGGAAGCTGGTCTGCCTTGGTGCTCTGTGCTGCGGACAACTGCCGCCACGGTGACTCTGACTGCCAATCGAGTCCATTCCGCGTCGTTTTCGTCTTCCTTCACCACGAAGAGGAGGTCACTACGGCGTGCGTGTACTCATCGGAGACGGCTAGTTGGAGCTCTCTGGCCATCACTGACCTTGGTATGTTTGAGGAGGAAATCGATTGCTGCACGCCTAGTGTACTCGCAGGAGACACGCTCTATTTCCTGCTGTTTCGGGACCAGGCTATTGAAGGTTGCAGTATTCTCAAGTACAACTTGGGAACCTCTTGTCTGTCAGAGATTCATCTGTCGGAGGAGATGCAAGATGCCATCAACAGTCCTATCCTCATCGCATCGGACGACGGTCGGCTAGGGCTCGCAGACCTGTTGAATTTCAACCTCTCCATCTAGTGGAGAGAGGTGGATCCCGATGGAGTTGCGTCGTGGGCAGAACACAGAGAAATCGACCTCGAGACTCTTCTTCCCGATGGTGATTTCAAGATATCACCAGAGTTGGTTGGCTCCATCGAGGGTACTGACATCATTTTTGCGACCACAAGTCTCGGCACCTACGAAATTGATCTCAAGTCTTTGACATCACCTTTGAAGATGCTCTCCAGCAGGCTGAATCAAGATCCGTATGTCAAATGGACCATCTTACCCTACGTTAGCTTCTACTATCCTCCAGGTACGTACCTTAACTTCCTTTTATATATATAGTTGTGATTTGGGAATAGATATTAATATATCATAAATATATTTCAGTTAGTGGCACAAATGAAAATAGTGAATGTGTAATCAGACCGTAAGATGCATGCTTTCTCAGCCTACTGACTTGTTCTTCCATGATTGTTTCTTTGTTCAGCGGTGGCTGGTATTGTGGATGAAGAATCAAGTGAAGATGGACATGGCAATGAGGAAGCATAAGTCTCAAGCATGGAAATTCGGTTTGCTGTTTGTCTTGCGTTTGGTTTTCAAGTTGGACGGATGATGGGACAGTGGTGTGAGCTTGATGGGTGATGGAAGGGTTGTGTCTTGTGTCTTGTTAATTAAGAGCCTATCTCTATTTTTGATAGCCATGCTATAGATGTTTTTGTTGTTCAACCCCTAGTTCCATTTAGGCAGGGAAACTTAATTGTCTTTTGTGTAAAAACTGGTTGCAAGTTGTATGCATAATTACACATTTCTCTCTACATAAAATTGTGCTGTTATAAAATCTTCATGGGTTCACGGTTGTCTAATTTGCCACACAAGAAATTCGGTCTTACAGTGGGAAAGGTTGCTGCCCCAGAAATACTGTAGACAATATATATCAACAAAATATATGTAATCATCATGGAAGCATAAAGAATGCCTCTACTGAATACCCATTTGTTCTTGTAGGAGTATCTTGCATGGGCTTCCGCGGAACCTATATTGCCTTCTTACCTATGAAAAACGGAGGTAAGAGGGACCATGTTAAAAAACCTCAATCTGGTAAGAACAGATGCTGCCATTCCTTACTTTGTTTTAGAAATTTTCCCTCCTCTCTAAATATGATAAGAACACAGATCCTATTTGGTCAACTCCCATATCCTATGTTTTCTTAGTTTAAGGGCTTCTGAAGCTTCTTTGCGTCTTGTGACTTGTGGTACCCCTTAACGCATGCTCTAGCTTCTTGGCTCAGTCTAGTGGCTATTCTCTGTTGGTGTATGGCACCAGTGGTGTTGTGATTCTCTACTGTTGCTGATCTGTGCTATTTATACTATTGGTCAATGCGTATATGGATGATACATATGTTGTTCATTCAGATTTCGCACAAATGAGTAAGATGTGTGGTTTGGCAGCGTGGGTTATGCTAGAATTATACCTATCATTCTCTCCTTCATGCTTACCGTTCTAAACAGTTGGATGACCTCTTAAGCTGACATACACATACACCCCCCTTCGGCTGGCATGGGGTTGATGGCTTGGTCTTATACTTGGTAGGTTTATTTCGTGTGAAATGCTTGCCTTCGGCTGGTCTTGTGTATGCTTATCCTCTTGAGGATTTCCTTGAATAGGAAATTTCTTAACATAGACATGTGGGTCAAATCATTAGCATATTGGAAAACGATTGGATGGACTTAATTTAATCTGAAAGCTTAACCAATACTTCATTTAACTATGGGAATTTAACTTAATGAGTTTTAACCTAAACTTACAGAGAAAGACTACTGTTGACTTAGGTGAGGTTTGGCTGGTTTGGTTGTGGATTTTATGCTATAGTTGGAATACTGGTTGTCTCGGTTGCCATTCCTGGTTGGCTTTAGTTATGTCTATTGTTGGCTTGAATGGGTCATAATTGTCAGGCTCTGTCTTCAGAATCAGGCGAATTTCAGCTTTCGTCAAGGTTAACCTCAAATATGAATATTGCATCTCTGGTTAGAGATGCATACATTGTAACCCTTAACCCAATTCTTTTATGTTTATGACTGTTATGCAGGCTCTAATCCAAAAGTGAGTAAAAAGGAAGAGAAGAAGAGGGCTTAAGGTAGGTCTTTGGACTTACTTATAAGTTGTAACATATACTCGTACATTTCCTCATTATCAATAAATTTTATTTATTATCCAATTATATTCATTTTCCTATTGGCATTTTGATTTTGTAATTTATGAACCTCCCCCTTGTATGACTTTACAAATACGACTTTGTAACACTGAATTCAAGTATTCCTTCTTGATTATTCAGTTTTCTTTGTTTGAATTCCAATTCAAATAACTCTATACAATCAAGTCATTGTATCATAAGAATAATTGCACCGTGACCCAAATGTGGCAAAAAGAACAAAGGTCATCCCAATTACCCGCACTTGGCTAGACTTGCTATTTTTAAGGGAGAAGTTTTAAATTCCCTCAAAAAAATTATGCATGAACTATAATACACAATCGGGAAAAAAGATCTCCGTTCGTATCATAAACTATGTGTTGTGCCTCCAGATTGTTAACATGAGATTAAAATTATTAGTAAACATTACTATCTTCATTTGAAAATGACATGATCATCCATAGAGATAAATGCCTCCTGGTAGCATATGCACTTATACTCACAAAATATACTTAATTATAATTCTAAAGAAACATGTTATTTTTCCATAATCTAAATCTTCATATAATATATGTGCTTGTAATTTAATACAAAAAAATCTTTCAGTTGCAAAAGAAAAAAAATTGCTCAAAATATATAAAAACCTTAGCACTAAATTTTGTTCATTTTACATGAAGTGAAAACTCGTTTTTCTTGCAAAAAATTATAAGCACAAAAGGACTTGAACATCCTATTAGTGATGCCGCATTCTCGCTGACATGCTTTGCCGCTATCTACTTCTCAGCCACGTCATTGCAATCATGGTGTCCTCTACCTAAAACCTCGCCATCACATCCTCAACTAAAGCCCAGCACTAGCTCATGAATGTATGCAACACATGGCTTAGGGTGGCATGTTGTAGGTGAGGCACATCGTGCCCATCGAGGAACATGCATGTGGTGTATATCTAGTACCATGGCTGGTTCTATCAGTTTGTTGCTATGGAAGACAAAAGAGAAAATAATGTGAAACTGAATAATTTTTTAGAAATCCTATATTGCAAACAACATGTGCATTGTGAATGAACACAGCACACTGAAACATATTACCACTTCATCAAAGAGAAGTTGGATGAAGGAAGTACTTCCATGATGTATGTGCACTAATCCCCTCGCAAAGAAAAAATATGTATGCTTATCAAATCAGTCGGTACATAACCACATATTCTTACTACCTTCTACCGTATAAACATATGTCGGTCTTTCGCAGTAGCAGGATAGCCATCCCATCTTTTTGAAGAAAAAAACACACACATGTATGACAATGTTTCACAACAAAAGCAAGAGATTGATTCTTATTCCTCTTATGCATTTTATTTCATTTTGGTGAACATATTTTTGTTTCCAAAAGCTTCCCTGGCAATTCCTATTTGATATCTTATGTGTTGTTAGTTTACCACCATTATCTGACTATGTTATAAGCTATTAGGCTACTTCTGAACCTTACGTAGCGATAGTGTTATCAAGTTTTTGCACCATGCAAATGTGCCGATTATGGGAATGTTGCAGCAAATTCGCAGTTGTACCTTACCATTGTTGAAACAAGTATTCTACAAGCAGTTTATTAGAACTAATGATTATCTTAAAGCACTATGAATTGGCCGGCGACATGGAGATTGCAGGTTCGGAACCTCTCATAAAGGTGTAGATTGTCATTGACATCAGATAAAGTGGTCTTGCTTAATTACATATGACGCAATTGTCTGCTCCATCGTACGTGCACACATATATGGTTCCAAGGTGGCAAACTATAGGCATATAAACAAAGAACATAAAGTGTGTATAATATATGAAGCATACAAAACCATGTCATGTGAATAACCCTCGTGACTATCAAAGAAAGATAAATGTGCAATTGTAGTGACCCGATCTCAAACGGTCAAGTCTCTGTGCTTCAGTGTCATCCCAGGATCGGTAATGCTGACACACACAGTACTCGAAGGATTTATAACAGAGTAGCAATCACACACTTATTACATCGAATGTCTCAAAAGAGAACTTATTACAATAAATATGGCTTAAGGCCATCTAATACGATAACAACGGAAGGCTTGGAAGATAAAGTAAATCCATCAACTCCAACGGCATAGCTGAGCTGCACGGCAACGACCTAACGAACCTTACTCCTCGTCTGAAAAGTCTGCAACATAATATGTTGCAGCCCGGAAATGGGTCAGCACATGGAATATGCTGGCAATATAACATAGTAGAGCAAGAACAGAATAATGCTATCACTACATGCGAATTTGGCTGGTGGAAAGCTCTATGGTTATAGTTTTGTGAAAAGCCAATTTTTCCCTACAACAAAGGAAAAAGTTTTATTTTAACTATCATGGTAGTTGAAACATCATTGAGAAGGTTCCTCCAACTCAATCCCAATTAAAAGTAATTATCAACCCAACAATGTTAAATTAGAGTGATGAGATACTTGTGATAATCCAAGTACTAGATACTCAAGATTGTCCATAGCCGGGGACATGGCTAACCATGATTAGATTCTACACTCTGTAGAGGTTTGCACACTTATCCCCACAAGACTCGATCGCCTCCATTGGATTTCTCGCACGACATGGTGTTTCAGAAACGGATGACCGAGACACAGTCTTTCAGAAACATTAACTCTTTACTCCGGGCAGACCATACGAACCTACATCCCTCTACCTGCTGATCCACCTCTTCAAGAGCTCATGCAACTTACTCAACTATGCTAGAGCCCATAATAGCTTGTGGCTGCACACGGAAGTTTCTAGCATGAAAATATCTCAGTTCCCTTTGAGCCTAGGTGGCGAACCTTAGGATGATCACACGGGTACTCCGGGATATCCTAGGACAACACTGGATTCTCCAGGTGCCCGACAAGCAATCCACCCATATGTGTATTAAAGTTGCCACCTTAAGTTGTACCATTAATTAATCCTCTCACATTTGTCATGGATTCACTCACCCAAACCACGTCTACGAGCATAGCATAGCAATATAAGCAATACGTAGAAGTAACTCCCAAGGGTTTGAATATAACATGGCAATAGGTTCTACCTCATCAACTACTTCCCAATACCCACAAGTTAATCATATCCTAATCATGCAGTGTTTGAGGATTGGAGCTAATGCATAAAAATTGGGTATGAAAAGAGTATGATCAATGTGTTACTTGCCTTGCTGACGATCCGCAAAACCTAGGGACTAGTAGTAGCACGCTTCGCACTCCGGGAATTCTATCGCAAACAAACAATACCATACATAAGCAATCAAGAAAAGAAGCACGGGTAAATCTCAAATAAAAAAACCTAACCAGAAAGTTCAACTTAAGAACTCCGGTTTGCAAAAAGAATCAAATCAAATGGAGCAACGAAACTCAAACTGCGAAAGAAACAAGATCCGTTTACTAATTTGGACTAAATTCAAATTTTACAGTTCCAAAATCTTGTTCAAGTTGATTAAACAGAAAGAGGGTTTCGAGACGAAGATCTAGGCGCTTGAATCGCCTGATTCCGATAAACGAGCGAAAAGATAAACTAAAACGAAAATCGGATGAGAAATCACGATCGAAAATAATCGCGGAAAATCCGAGAAAAAGAAAAGTGACGAACAGGCTAACGAATGAACGTTTGTTGTCTGTAACTAACAAGCGGAAACCGTTCGTTAAAACGAACGTACGAACGAACGTCCGCTAAATAACTAAACCGAAAAAAATAAAACCGGTCTATTAAAAAACGAACTAGGTTTTCTAAAAAAACCCGGATCGGTTTTCTAAAGAAAACCGGCGGCGGCGGCTACCTCGTCGGATCCGGCGGGCTCGGGGCTCCGGCGGGGCTGGGTGGCGGCGGCGGCGACGGCGGAGGGCGGCGGCTGCGGCTGCGGGCAGGACAGGGTGGTGGCGGCGGGGTGGGCGGTATATAAAGGGGCAGGGGGCGGGGTCGGCTTGGGGAAGGGGCTCCGGGGCGGCGGCGGACTCACGGACTCCGGCGGAGTCCGGTGCGGGCACGGGACGCGCGGGGGAAGGCGGTGGCGGCGGGGTGGGCCGGCCTGGCTCGGCTGGGCTTCGGCCCAGTCGGGCGCTGAAGTTTGTTTTTTTAAAAAAATTCACCGAAAATTAAATAAATCCTAGAAAATAAAATAGAAAATCTAAAAGTGCCAAAACAAATTTTCACCGTCTAAATAAAATATTTAGAACGAGATGAACATTTTCTTGGCCCTAAAATGCAACTTTGAAAAACGTGCAATTTTTCTAATGCAAATAAAATAGCAATAAACTTCGAATAAAAATATTTGATTTTAATATTTTTCCTCCGATACTTCATTTATTTTGGAGAAGTCATATTATCTCCTCTCATATATTTTAATCTGAAATATTTTCGGAGAGAAAAATAATTAAAACCAAAATCCTCGTTTCAATATTTGATAGAATTCAAATATGAAAACAGTGAAATCCCCAACTCTCTCCGAGGGTCCTTGAGTTGCTTAGGATTTCGAGGATCGCAAAATGAAATGCAGCAAAATATGATATGCAGGAATGACCTATGTATAACATTCCAAATTGAAAATTTGGGATGTTACAAACCTACCCCCCCTTAAGATGAATCTCGCCCTCAAGATTCGGGTTGGCTAGAAAATAGGTGTGGGTGGTCTTTGCGAAGATCATCCTCTCGTTCCCAGGTGGCTTCATCCTCAGTATGGTGGCTCCACTGAACTTTGCAAAACTTGATAACCTTGCTGCGGGTGACTCGGCTGGCAAATTCAAGAATCCTGACTGGCTTCTCCTCATAGGTCAGATCGCTGTCCAACTGAATCGCCTCCAAGGGCACTATATCTCTTAATGGTATATCGGCCATCTCAGCATGACACTTCTTCAACTGTGAAACGTGAAACGCATCATGAACTCCTGACAGTCCTTCAGGTAACTCCAACTTGTAGGCAACTTCTCCCATACGTTCCAAAATTCAATACGGTCCTACAAATCTCGGGGCTAACTTTCCCTTGACTCCAAAACGTTTCACTCCTCGCAGAGGTGACACTCGCAGATACGCTCTGTCTCCAATTTCATAGGTTACCTCCTTGCGTTTCGAATCTGCATAACTTTTCTGCCTGGACTGAGCTACCTTTAGTCTATCACGAATCAACTTAACCTTCTCTTCAGACTCCTTGATCAAGTATGGTCCAAACAACTGTCGATCTCCAACTTCATCCCACATCAACGGGGCTTCGAACGGTGCCATCTTCAAACTGGCTTGATAGCTATTGTTGTATGAGAACTCTGCGTAGGGCGAATTGTCATCCCAACTAGATCCATAATCTAGCGAACAGGCCCTCAACATGTCCTCCAGAATCTGGTTGACTCTCTCGGTCTGTCCATCTGTCTGCGGGTGGAATGCTGTACTAAACTCCAATCTCGTTCCCAAAGTCTGCTACAGCTGATGCCAAAACTTTGAAGTAAATTGTGTTCCTCTATCTGATACGATGGTCCTCGGAACTCCATGCAGACATACGATCCTGGTCATATATATCTTGGCCAACTTCGCACTTGTATAGGTGGTTTTCACTGGGATAAAGTGAGCCACTTTGGTCAAGCAATCAACTACTACGCATATAGAATCATAACCTGATTTGGTCCTGGGCAATCCGGTGATAAAATCCATGCCAAGTTTATCCCACTTCCATTCGGGTATCGGCATAGGCTGTAACAATCCTGGTGGCTTTTGATGCTCAGCCTTCACTCTCTGACATACATCACATACGGCTACATACTCGGCAATATCCTTCTTCATACCAGTCCACCAGAAACGTTTCTTCAAATCCAAATACATCTTGGTGTTTCCGAGGTGTATCGAGTATGGTGAGTCATGAGCCTCCTGAAGTATTAACTTCCTGATCTCTGTGTTATTGGGCACATAAACACGGTCCTCAAACCATAAGGTGTCGTGCTCATCCTCACGAAAACCTTTGGCCCTTCCTTTACCCATTCTCTCTTTTATCTCAGCAATCTCTTTGTCATCCTTCTGAGGTTCTCGAATCTTTCCTAACAATGTAGACTGTACCTCCATTGTTGCAACAAAACCTCTAGGAACAATCTCCAATCGAAGTTCCCTGAGATCCTCTGCTAACTCCTTTGGCAATCCCGTGCTTACTAGGGTATTAGCATAACTCTTCTGACTCAAAGTGTCTGCTACGACATTGGCCTTGCCTGGATGATAGTGAAGCTTCATGTCATAATCCTTTATAAGCTCCAACCATCTCCTCTGCCTAAGGTTCAACTCCTTCTGTGTGAAAATGTATTTCAAACTCTTATGATCCGTGTACACATCACAACGGTAATGTCTCCAAGTCTTCAACGCATGCACTACGGCAGCCAACTCCAAATCATGCGTGGCATAATTCAATTCGTGAAGTTTTATTTGTCGTGAGACATACGAAACAACTGTTCCGTCCTACATAAGCACACTTCCAAGTCCTAGGTGAGAGGCGTCGCAATACACTTGGAAATCCTTGCGTATATCCGGCAGAATCAACACTGGGGCTGTAGTCAAACGTTTCTTTAACTCCTGAAAACTCGCTTCACATTCTTCCGTCCATTTAAATTTGGTATCCTTCTTCAGTAACTCCGTCATTGGCTTCGCAATCTTGGAAAAATTCTCAATGAATCTTCGGTAGTATCCTGCGAGTCCAAGAAAACCGCAGATCTCGCTAACTGAAGTGGGTGCCAACCATTCAGTGACTGACTGAACCTTGGTGGGATCTACTGCTATACCTTCTCCTGATATAACATGTCCAAGGAATCCGACTTCCTTCAACCAAAACTCACATTTGCTGAACTTGGCATACAATTGGTGTTCCCTGAGTTTCTCGAGAACTAAACAGAAATGCTCCTTGTGCTCCTCCTCATTCCTCGAGTATACCATTATATCATCAATGAACACCACAACAAACTTATCCAAATATTCCATGAACACCTTGTTCATCATGCATGCTCATGAAGTAAGCAGGGGCGTTAGTCAGTCCAAATGACATGACCGTATATTCATACAACCCGTACCGTGTGGTGAATGCTGCCTTTGGTATATCGTTCTCTCGAATCTTCAGCTGGTGATATCCTGATCGTAGATCGATCTTTGAAAACACCTTAGCTCCTTGCAGCTGGTCAAACAAATCATTGATCATCGGTAGTGGGTATTTGTTCTTGATCGTCACCTCATTCAACGCACGATAATCAACAACCATTTTTAGAGACTTATCTTTCTTCTCAACCAAAAGCACTGGGGCTCCCCATGGTGATGAACTCCGTCAAATGTAACCTTTCTCCAATAACTCCTTGATCTGCTTCTTAATCTCCTCCAGATCATTTGCGGGCATCCGGTAGGGTCTCTTTGATATTGGCCCTATGCCTGGCAATAGCTCTATCAAAAACTCGATGTCTCGATTCGGTGGCATGCCTGGTAATTCCTCTAGAAAAACATATGGGTAATCCTGTACTACAGGCACTTCCTCCTGAACGACTCCCGTGAGGGTATTTACTTGGCTCCTCCTAGGCGCATGCCTAGATACATACTTAATCCTTTTTCCCTCAGGGGTGGTGAGATAAATTGACTTACTAGCACAGTCAATACTTCCTCCGTACTTTGACATCCAGTCCATGCCTAATATCACATCCAATCCTTGTGACTCCAAAATTATTAGGTCTGACGGGAAAACATGGCTACCAATGGTTAAGGGTATCTGGTCGCACCATCGGCTAGCCATATACTCTGCTCCAAGTGAACTCACTAACAGAGGGGTCCTAAGGGTTCTGGTTGGTAGTTTAAACTTATCCACGAATCCCCTTGATATGTATGAATGCGATGCACCGGTGTCAAAAAGAACAAGGGCGGTAAAAGACTTAACCAAAAACTTACCAATAACCGCGTCTGGCTGCTCTTCAACCTCCTCCACGTTAACGTGGTTCACTTGTCCATTGTTGAATGGATTGGACTTCTTCCCAGCGCTCCCGTTACCATTTCCATTCTTCGCTTCAGGGCACTCCGTGGCATAGTATCCAGTCTTTCCGCACTTGAAGCAAGTAATGTGACTTAGGTCTCTCTTGGCGGGTATTGCTGGATTGGAGCGGTTCTGATTGTTGCTTGTTCCGTTCCCAGTCCCATTCTTGGAACCATTGTGGTTGTGCGAACTTCCTCCGTTGTGGTTATGGCCTCCATGGTTATGAACAAAGTCCTCCCGAGTTCGGGGTTAGGCGAGGTTTCTGCTGAGCTCCTGAGTTATACCTTCCTTGTCCATACTTCCTCTTACGGTTCTCAATCTACTGCTGCTTCCCTTCAATCATAAGAGCCTTATCTACCAACTCCTGGTAGTTGTTGAATGTTGCCACCATCAACTGCATGCTCATCTCATCATTCAGCCCTTCCATAAACTTCTCCTGCTTCGCGGCGTCTGTGGCCACATCGTCAGGGGCATAGCGAGATAACTTGCTAAACTCATCCACGTACTGAGCCACAGTACGGTTCCCCTGGCGTTAGTTGCGAAACTCACGCTTCTTCATATTCATAGCTCCAGTTGAGACATGGGCTGTACGGAAAGCTTGCTGAAACTGATCCTAAGTGACGTTGGCTATGGGGAAAGTGGTCGTATAATTCTCCCACCATGAGGCTGCTGGTCCATCCAATTGATGTGCGGCAAAGCGCACCTTCTCAGCATCTGTGCAACCTACGATGGTCAACTCCCTTCCAATACGGCGTAGCCAATCATCTGCAACTATAGGCTCGGTGCTAGTGGAAAACACCGGCGGCTGCAACCTCAGAAAATGAGCTAAGTTGTCAACTGGAGGCGGGTTGTTGTTGTTGTTGTTGTTGTTGTTGTTGTTCTTGTGGTTGTTGTTGTTTCCTTGTTCTCGACTAACAATTGCATCAAAGCATTCTGCTGCTGGATCAACTGAGTGAGTTCTGGCGGAAAGGCAAATCCGGTGTCACGTCTCGGAGGCATCTGGCGGGTTTAGAGGGGAGGGATTAGAATAGAATGAGGTCTAGTGAGAAAGCACTACCCATATGCACATGAGACAAACACAATCATTTCACTCAATCAATCAAGCAAGGGCATACAAACGGTCTAGAACTATCGTAAAAAGTGCTCAACTACTACTATATACATGGGGGAATACTACTAATCATTTGGTGGTCATCTAGAAATTTTGATCGGTGGAAGACTCCATGATGTCTGCTCCAGCTTCGTCTTCAAAGTCATCTTCACTGGGGTCGGAGTCAGTGTCGTCGATGATGATGTAGTTCTCCGGGCAAGTGGAATCATTGTCCTCTCCTCCCGGCGCTGGGTCTCCCATGAATACTTCGATCTTCTTTATCAAGTCGTCATTCTTCTCCAATAGTGTTGCAATTTCCTCCTCATATCCATCGCGTGTAGACTTAAGTTCTTCTTCTAGCTCGATGATCCTTGTCTTCGCCTTCTTCAAATCTATCAAATCTGCGCACATCTGGTTCTCCTGGCGTCGAATGTGTTGGTTTAACTCCTGGATGAAAGCTGTAATGGATCTGTCCTTCTTGGTGCTGATCATCTCCCATTGCTCATCTCGGCGCCCACATATCTGATAGATAGTGTCCTTAAGATCCTTGTTGTAGACTTCTCCAATGCGTCCCATGGTAATGTGGGCTGCCATGCTCTTGCCTAGGCTCCAGGTGGGTGCTTCAAAAGAAAACTCTATGGGCTTAGTGGTTGGCGAGAACGTCCTTCCTGGTACTTGAACTTGAATCATCCAGCGCTCCTCTTCTGGTAAAGTGGCGTTGTAAGTCCCAGTGAAGCTTGGTATTCCGATGTTCAGGTACCTAGTGACTTCCTTCAAGTGGCGTCCAAAGGGGGTGTCTTCATCCGGTTGTGCAAACTTGTTCCTTGAATCTGCCATCCTAAGAGTAGAAAATGAAGAGGAGTCAGAAATGAGTAGACAAGAGTGACTTATGGGTTATATTATTGGTCGTGTCCTACACTCAGCGTGTGCTCTGATACCATCTTGTAGCGACCCGACCTCAAACGTTCAAGTCTCTGTGCTTCAGTGTCATCCCTGGATCGGTAATGCTGACACACACAGTACTCGAAGGATTTATAACAGAGTAGCAATCACACACTTATTACATCGAATGTCTCAAAAGAGAACTTATTACAATAAATATGGCTTAAGGCCATCTAATACGATAACAGCGGAAGGCTTGGAAGATAAAGTGAGTCCATCAACTCCAACGGCATAGCTGAGCTGCATGGCAACGACCTAACGAACCTTACTCCTCGTCTAAAAAGTCTGCAACATAATACGTTGCAACCCGGAAATGGGTCAGCACATGGAATATGCTGGCAATATAACACAGTAGAGCAAGAACAGAATAATGCTATCACTACATGCATATTTGGCTGGTGGAAAGCTCTATGGTTATAGTTTTGTGAAAAGCCAATTTTTCCCTACAAGAAAAGAATAAGTTTTATTTTAACTATCATGGTAGTTGAAACATCATTGAGAAGGTTCCTCCAACTCAATCCCAATTAAAAGTAATTATCAACCCAACAATGTTAAATTAGAGTGATGAGATACTTATGATAATCCAAGTACTAGATACTCAAGATTGTCCATAACCGGGGACACGCCTAACCATGATTAGATTCTACACTCTGCAGAGGTTTGCGCACTTTTCCCCACAAGACTCAATCGCCTCCATTGGATTTCTCGCACTACATGGTGTTTGAGAAACGGATGACCGAGACACAGTCTTTCAGAAACATTAACTCTTTACTCCGGGCAGACCATACGAACCTACATCCCTCTACCTGCTGATCCACATCTTCAACAGCTCATGCAACTTACTCAACTATGCTAGAGCCCATAATAGCTCGTGGCTGCACACGGAAGTTTCTAGCATGAAAATATCTCAGTTCCCTTTGAGCCTGGGTGGCGGACCTTAGGATGATCACGCAGGTACTCCGGGATATCCTAGGACAACACTGGATTCTCCAGGTGCCCGACAAGCAATCCAGCCAGATGTGTATTAAAGTTGCCACCTTAAGTTGTACCATTAATTAATCATCTCACATCTGTCATGGATTCACTCACCCAAACCACGTCTATGAGCATAGCATAGCAATATAAGCAATACATAGAAGTAACTCCCAAGGGTTTGAATATAACAGGGCAATAGGTTCTACCTCATCAACTACTTCCCAATACCCACAAGTTAATCATATCCTAATCATGCAGTGTTTGAGGATTGGAGCTAATGCATAAAAATTGGGTATGAAAAGAGTATGATCAATGTGTTACTTGCCTTGCTGACGATCTGCAAAACCTAGGGACTCATAGTAGCACGCTTCGCACTCCAGGAATTCTATCGCAAACAAACAATAGCATACATAAGCAATCAAGCAAAGAAGCACGGGTAAATCTCAAATAAGAAGATCTAACCAGAAAGTTCAACTTAAGAACTCCGGTTTGCAAAAAGAAACAAATCAAACGGAGCAACAAAACTCAAACTGCGAAAGAAACAAGATCCGTTTACTAATATGGACTAAAGTCAAATTTTACAGTACCAAAATCTTGTTCAAGTTGATTAAACAGAAAAAGGGTTTCGAGACGAAGATCTAGGCGCTTGAATCGCCTGATCCCGATAAACGAGCGAAAAGATAAACTAAAACGAAAATGGGATCAGAAATCGCGATCGAAAATAATCGCGGAAAATCCGAGAAAAATAAAAGTGACCAACGGGCTAACGAACGAACGTTCGTTGTCTATAACTAACGAGCGAAAACCTTTCGTTAAAACGAACGGACGGACGAACGTCCGCTAAATAACTAAACCGAAAAAATAAAACCGGTCTATTAAAAAAATGAACTAGGTTTTCTAAAAAAACCGGATCTATTTTCTAAAGAAAACCGGCGGCGGCGGCTACCTCGTCGGATCCGCGGGCTCGGGGCTCCGGTGGGGCTGGGTGGTGTCGGCGGCAACGGCGGAGGGCGGCGGCGCTAGGCGGCGACGCGGTGGCGGCGGCTGCTGCTACTGCGGCTGCGGGCGGCGGGCGGGACGGGGTGGTGGCGGCGGGGTGGGGCGGTATATAAAGGGGGAGGGGCGGGGTCGGCTTGGGGAAGGGGCTCCGGGGCGGCGGCGGACTCCCGGACTCCGGCGGAGTCCGGTGCGGGCACGGGGCGCGCGGGGGAAGGCGGTGGCGGCGGGGTGGGCCGGCCTGGCTCGGCTGGGCTTCGGCCCAGACGTGCGCTGAAGTTTTTTTTAAATAATTTCGCCGAAACTTAAATAAATCCTAGAAAATAAAATAAAAATCTAAAAATGCCAAAATAAATTTTCGCCCTCTAAATAAAATATTTAGAATGATATGAACATTTTCTTGGCCCTAAAATGCAACTTTGAAAAACGTTCAATTTTTCTAATGCAAATAAAATAGCAATAAACTCCGAATAAAAACAAATATTTGATTTTAATATTTTTCCTCCGATACTTCATTTATTTTGGAGAAGTCATATTATCTCCTCTCATATATTTTAATATGAAATATTTTCGGAGAGAAAAATAATTAAAACCAAAATCCTCGTTTCAATATTTGATAGAATTCAAATATGAAAAAAGTGAAATCCCCAACACTCTCCGAGGGTCATTTGAGTTGCTTAGGATTTCGTGGATCGCAAAACGAAATGCAGCAAAATATGATATGCAGGAATGATCTATGTATAACCTTCCAATTGAAAATTTGGGATGTTACAACAATGCATGAGTATTAGCTGGAAAGGACTCCCAGAATATTACACATAAATGGTTCGTAATTGAACTTATGAATCTCACAATATCAAATATTTCACCTATCCAAGAAAGGAGATATCTCAGTAGTGCCAACAAATAAAAAACGTTTCATAAACCATATTTACTTGTTAATAAAACAAAGTAGAAGATAGATCAAGTAAAAAATCATCCTACATAGTCAGGACTGAAGGGTAAGCAAGAAGCTAATTACTTGTGGTGTAGTTTGCCTCAGACCTACAAAAGAGAAGAAACAAATACCGTGAGATGTACATAGAACCATATGGCTTAGGTACTCATTGTACTTAAGCCAGGTGGACTAGCTGAAGCAATCAGAATTCTTGATGATTGAAGCTACTAATTACTAAGCTCCGTCCAGTCCAGGCAAAATAAAATTGGACAATAATCTGAGATTTGTTTTCTGGACTACTACATATTTATCAGGAAAGAGAGTGAACACCAGTATCCCCGCAAAAAAAAGAGAGTGAACACCAGTAGTAGTGCTTGAGAAACATTTAGCTAAAATTCTCTTGTATGCAAATTTGCGAGAATCCCATCAGTTCTTGTGACATGGAAGAGAAACATAGATGATATGATATCTATGAATAATAATAGATTAACTAATTAATTCGGTTAACAATTCTATCCAACTAGCAAGGAAAGATAGTTTACCACCATATCTATTATTTGATAAATGTCATGCCCAATATACCACTTTTAGTATTCTCTGCGGGTTTGACTAAACACTAACAATTGGAATTTTAATAGCCATGAAATCCGGAGATGTTCAAAGAAGGACAATGAGCTGACTTTATCAGTATTAAGTGAGATCCGTGTGGCTGCGAAAAAGCCTAGAAGATTTTAGGAATCCTCAAATACAATCCCTTTGACAAGTTAACTAACAATTAAATTTGCAGGTACTTTTCGGGATGGGTTACAGAAGCATGCGGATAATCAGGCTAAAAACAGGAATCTGTATGCCTTTGGATTATGTGAGTAGACTAAAGTTTCCCGTGTGCTGTTATTACTCATGAACTGATAACAGACTGAGGTACTGCTTAAAGGATGTTCATTTAAGTTACTGATGCTGTATTCGACGATTCTTATAGATATACAACAAGTTCTATTCGCAACAAGCTGGGTTCAAAATATCACCCGGATATCTATGAAGATCTTCTGTAGTGTGGATGTTCTATTAATCATTTACATGTGTTGAAATTCTTTTTATGAAGATCTTCCACAATTCTCGAGCTTACATAGCCTATATATACATGCATTTGTGTAATCTGAGATATTCCTTCTGTAATCTGGCAAAAACTGTAGAAATCATCAAGAAAGATAGGCTTTTCTGTTCATAGAGGGTCTCTAAAACAGTTCCTAATTATTTCATGTCATTCTTAGAATATATAGTTACCTGCAATCAGTTGATGGCCCCCTGCGACGGGGTGGCCGGTGAAGAGGCCGGCGAAGATGCCGGCGAGGAGGGCGATGCCGAGGCCCCTGACGGAGTCGGCGAGGACGTCGTGGGGGCGCGAGTCGTAGCTCGTCCCACGGCGGGAGGACCGCTGAAGCCCGGAGGCGGTCCAAGAATCGAGCGGGGCCGTCCACCTGACAGGGTCACTGGAGGGCCGGCGGTGGCCGGCGGCGACGGGGCGGCGGGAGGTACCTGCTGAAATGGAAACACCGTCTCATCAAAGTAAACGTGCCGGGAGGTGAATACACGATGTGAGACGGGATCGTAGCAGCGGTATCCTTTGGTGTTAGGTGGGTAGCCGAGGAATATGCAAGCGACTGAGCGAGGTGCAAGCTTATGAGGCGCAGTGGCGGCGAGGCTAGGATAGCAGAGACAGCCAAAGATGCGAAGGCCATCATAAGATGGGGGCGCACCAAAGAGGAGATGGTGAGGGGCATAGTTCCAGCGTGGGCGACACGGGCGGATGTTAATGAGGACGGTGGCGGTGGCGAGAGCGTCCGGCCAAAACCAGGGGTGGGGGCATGTTAGAGTGAAAGAGTAACGTGCGGATGCAGTCATTATGAGTGCGAAGGATACGCTCGGCATGACTGTTTTGTTGGGACATGTAGGGGCAAGTGAGGCGGAAGATAGTGCCGTGGGAGGCTAGAAGGTTACAAACAGCGGCGTTGTCAAACTTTTTTCCGTTGTCAGTATGTAAAGCAAGGATAGGACGACCGAACTATGTGGTGGCGTAGGAATAAACTGCGGTGGTGTGGCAAGAGCGTCGGACTTGCGACGAAGAGTAAATGTCCACACATAATGAGAGAAATCATCTAAGATCACCAAATAGTATAGGTAGCCCGTGTTGCTTGCAACCGGGGATGTCCAAACATCACTATGCAATAACTGAAACAAAAAAGTGGAAATAGTGGTAGATGCGCTAAAGGGAAGACGAACGTGCTTGCCAAGACAACAAGCCTCACAAGTATGGTCGTCGATCTTATTGCATGAGAATGAAAAACTCTTAAGTATTTGACGCAAAGCGGCGGAGTTCGGGTGTCCCAAACGGGCATGCCAAAGGTCGACACCTGCGGCAAGGGCGACTGGGGTGGTGGAGGAGTGCACCAGATAGAGCTCGTCGGGACTATCGCAACGGTGAAGGACCATCCGAGTACGCGCGTCCTTCACAGAAAAACCGACATCATCAAATTCAACGGTAATGGGATTCTCATGGGCAAGACGACGAACAGATACAAGGTTCGTAACTAATTCATGAGACACAAGAACATCATACATGGTGATAGGTGTAGATGTGGAAGGAAACGAAGCACGACCAACATGTGTGATAGGTAAAGAGGAACCGTTGCCAACAGTGATGCAAGTAGGAGTATGAACTGGAGTGGAGGAGGTTAGAGTACCGGGATGAGATGTCATGTGGCGGTGGCGCCCGAGTCCAATTGCCAAGCGCCGCCGGGGATGGGGCCGAGTGCAGGGCGGCAAAGGAAGTAGTGTCCCATGACGATGAGACCGATAGCGAGGCGAAGCCGCCGTAGGGTTGAACCGGGGCGGGCGGAGTATGACCGCCGGCCTTCGGCATGGCGAGCAGAGCCGCAGAGCCGGCACTGGCCAGCAGCTGCGGCACAGCGAAGAAGGCCGGATGGTCCGCCGGAAACACCTGCTATCCCGCTGACAGATGCTGCAGGTGTTGGGCGTCGTCTGGCTGCTGCCTAGCGGGCGAGTGCTGGCCAGCTGACAACCCCCACAAGCTGTCAGGACCCCGATTCCAAGTCACATCGATCTAGCCGGTAACACCTCATATCACTTTGCGGCCTCACGCACGGTATTCCCACGGGTGTCGCCTTACCATGGCCCGGGACCGTTTGCGTCTTTTGGCTCACGTATATGATAGTGTCGCTAGCATCCATATGACAGAGAACCCGGGCCGACATGACTAGTCGTGAACCCAAAGTGGCACTAACTTACAGGGACAGGCATACATGAATCAACATCAAGCATGTCGGTCAGCAGCGTGCGAATCCGGGCTGTAGCACTGGGCTAACAGGACTCCGGTGAACCGGGCTGTAGCAGGCTAGGCAGGACTCCGGATGTCACCGCGTGACATTTCCCCGAAGGGATAGACATAGGAACGAAGTGAATCACATGCCGGCCAGTCAAGTGTTCCGGAGCAGTAGTGCTGGGCTAGCAGGACTCCGGTGAACCGGGCTGTAGCGGACTACTATGGCTCATGGAAGCACAAGACTACATTTCCCCATAAGAGAGGCTACCAAGGATAAACGACTAGGTTGTCGGATCCCACACATACCAAGCATTCCAATCATACACGCAATATGCTCGATATGTGTAAATACAACATGGCATCACAACAAGACTCTACGACTCAGAGTATTTATTCATTAGGCTCCGAAGAGCCAGATATTACAAACATAGGTCTCATGACCCAACATTCAGAGCATACAAGTCAAAGCACATGCGGAAGCTTAACATGTCTGAGTACAGACATCTATAAATGAAAAAGGCTGAGAAGCCTGACTATCTACCAGATCCTGTCGAGGGCACAAGATCGTAGCTGAGGTATCAAGCTAAACGTCGAAGTCCACACGGAACTACTAGCGAGACTGACGTCTCTCTGCAAAACATAAAATAAGCAAACGTGAGTACAAATGTACCCAGCAAGACTTACATCAGAACTATCTACATATGCATCGGTATCAACAAAGGGGGTGGTGGAGTTTAACTGCAGCAAGCCAGCTTTGACTCGGTGGCTATCCTGAACTACGACTGCAAGTAACTCTTTGAGATGGCGCACACGAGTCCACATATTCACCATATCAATACACCACTATGGATCCGCTCCCGTCTCCCTACGAGAACGCCATCCATAGCACTCACGCTTATCTTGCGCATTTTAGAGTATCCACTTTCACTTGTCTATGAACTGTACAGGCAACCCAGAAGTCCTTTACCGCGGACACGGCTATTCGGATAGATCATATTAACCCTGCAGGGGTGTACTTCGTCACACACGCTCTCGCCACTTACCACCATGTACACGTCGTGTACCTCGGCAACCTTCAAGCGGAAGCCTGGCGAGGGAGTCGGCCACGACCTGACTAACCACACAAGTCTCTCGTCTAGGTTTATCGCCTATTCGGGTTCCATCCGCAAGGAGATCCGGCCGGGGTGTCGCTCACGGCCCCAAACGATGTGTGCAGGGTTCCCGAGCCCACCATCCGGGTGCCACTCGGTACACCAGGCCACGTGTGCCTAGTCTGTCCCAAGCCCACCTGTACCGGGTGCCACTTGGTAGACTACTAACACTACCTACAAACACCAGAAACTAGTTGCAACTCTTGGACAGAGATCAAGTTGATTAATAAGTCGAGAGGGGTCGAGTTACCGGAACCCAATGTGTGGTAGTAACTGTTCATGGATCACAAACACAGAACTCAGTTCCTGAGGACGGTTTCAATGAGACAACCCACCATGTACTCCTACATGGCCTCTCACCGCTACCTTTACCAAATCGTGTTCACACCCTTAGCTCTCACACAGTAGGACATGTTCACCACTTCCAATTCATCCCCGATGAATCATACCTGACACAACTCTAAGCAATAGCAGGCATGACAAACAAGCATGAATGAGTAGGCACATCAGGGCTCAGACAACTCCTACTCATGCTAGTGGGTTTCATCTATTTACTGTGGCAATGACAGGTCATGCAGAGGAAAGGGGTTCAACTACCGCAGCATGTAACAGTTGAAACGTTGTTGTCCTAATGCAGTAAAAGAGAGCAGGAGCGAGAGAGTGGGATTGTATCGGAATGAACAAGGGGGTTTTGCTTGCCTGGCACTTCTGAAGATAGCATTGAGTCTTCATTAGTGTCAACGATCACAACGCCGGAACATCGTCTACCGAGAGGGGACAAATACCGGCAACAGAGAAGAAATTCAATCAATGCAATGCACAATATGATGCATGATCATGACATGGCAATATGAATGTGTTCTGGGCTAATGCAAGCTAGAACAGATTGAGATGAGTCCATTTGAACCAAAGATTCAAATGCAAACCCATTTTATAGAGTCATATAAGTGCATTATCTTGTTTCATCTAAACAGCAAGGTTAGGTTGCTCTAACATGCACGAAAATGGTACAGATGGAAAGATTGGATTTTTCTGATCATTTTTCATATATAATTTATCTTATTTGGAGTTACAGATAATTTTCTATGAATTTTAGAAGTTTTGGGCATTTTCTGGAATTTCCTATATAAGAATAAATCCAGAAATGAGTTATAGCGTCAGCATTACGTCACAGTGACGTCAGCAGGTCAACTGGGCGGTCCAGGTCAAACCTGGACGGTGGGGCCCGCATGTCAGTGTCACAGGGGCTAATCCTATTTTAGTTAAACCTAAACTAGGAAATTAGCAGGGGCTGGCCCCACATGTCAATGACCCAGGGGAGGTCAAACCCCTGGTCAACAGGCCTAACACACCGGCGGTTAGCAGCCGGCGAGGTCAGCGGCGCTCTTGTGCCTCGGGTTTCCTCCACAGGGCACCGTTCGAGGCGCCGTTGGGCTCTGCGGGTAGCTGGCGCAACGGCGCGTCCGTTGGTGGCCGTGGTTGGGCCTTGGGTGGCCGGATTCGACGGCGGCGAGCTCGGTTGCGGCCGCCGGAGTTCGGGCGTGGGTGCGGGCAGCGTTGCGGTGTGCGACCAAGCGAGCTGAGGCGCTAGCGGTGGCCTACGTGATGCGGTGAGTGGGTTGAACGCACCGGGCAGACCATTTGGTCGCCGGAGCGTCATCGGCGGCGAGCGCAAGCGACGGTGCGTTCGGTCACAGGCGGGATGCGGCTACGGCATGCAAACGGGTCAGAGGAAAGGGGGGTTTGGTTTGGGAGCTCACGGCGGTCGCAGCGGTAGCCTCGTCGAGCTCGGGGAGGGGCTGGTGACGACGGGAGGTCGCCGGCGATCTCGACGACCGAGAGGTTGAAGACGATGCAGTGACGATGGAGCAGGGCTTCTGGCGAGGCGTGAGTCGGCGGAGGGGACGTGGGCAGTGTTGCGGTTCTTCCAGACGCGTCAGCGAGGCGAGTGGTGGACGGTGGCCGCGGTGACAGCGAGCGGCAGCGACGAGCGCGCTCGGGTGTGCTGCGGGAAGAGGAACAGAGGATGGGAGAGAGAGCAGCAAGTGAGGGGGGAGGGGAGAGAGGTCTCAGGGCGTCTCCGTGGGGCAAGGGGGAAAGGGAGAGCTCGCCAGCGCGAAGCAGGAGGTGGCGCACGGGCGCGTGCGCTGTCTCCCTCCTCTGCCTACTGGCAGAGGTTGGGGATGACTGGCACCAGGCCAGTGGGCTAGGCTGTCCACTGGGCCGGCCAGGTAAGCCCAGGTGGGGTTTCTCTCTCTCTCCTTTTCTAATTTTGTTTTCTATTTTCTATTTTCTGCAATTGTTTTGGCTTTTATTAAAATGCCAGAGCATTTCCAAAAATCCTGATAATATTTGTGGGCACTGTTGAAATTATTCCCAACAGCCCTCAACTAGTTTCAGAATTATTAGAGCATTTAAAATATTTATAGGATTTAAATGCCGCAATTCAAATACAATATGAGTTAATTCAAAAATCCAGAAATGACCTAGAACTATGTTTATCATTTTGGCAGAGGTTTTTACCTTTATCAGGAATGATGAACATTTCCAAAGGCATTTTGGGATCATTGAAAATATTTCATTGTGATCCTAGTTGGATTTCATTTGGTGCTAGGGTTTGAACATCCCCATTTCAAGTTTAGGCAAAATTTAAACATGATGCACACATGAATCTAGCCTAGTGCATTGCCAGGAGCTAGGGATGTGACACCAGTACCCGGGAGACCCGTAAACGGGTGGAGCCCCATACGCAGGCGGAGCCCCGTAAGTGGATGCGGGTGGAGCCCCGTACGTAGGATTCTCGTACGTGCGAACGGGCGCGTCGTACGTCGCACGGGGTCGACGGGCAGAGTCCAGTACGGCGGGGGGGCGCCGGAGGGCGCCGGCGGCGGGGCAGCAATGGACTGTCCGGAGGGCACCGGCGGTGGGGCGGCGATGTACACCAGCGGGGGCAACGGAGCCGAGCAGTGCGGCAAGTCGGGGCGAGCTGGCGGGGCGACACCAGACGCGCCGGCGGCCAAGCCGCGCCAGAGGGCGCCGGCAGCGGGACGGCAGAGGCGGCGGTGGACGGGCCGGTTGACGCCATCGCTGGTTCGATCGGGTTGATGCAATTGCAGACAGAGGCGGAAGCGAACAAGGCTGGCGAGCAGGCGAGCGAGGCGGGCGGGCGATGCGGGTAGTGTTGGGAAGCGGGCGCGGCTGGTTAGCGTGCCGCAGGGAGATGAAGGAAATATGCCCTATTATTTATTTCCTTATATCATGATAAATGTTTATTGTTCATGCTAGAATTGTATTAACCGGAAACTTGATACATGTGTGAACACATAGTCAAAACAAAGTGTCCCTAGTGTGCCTCTACTAGACTAGCTCGTTAATCAAAGATGGTTAAGTTTCCTGACCATAGACATGTGTTGTCATTTGATGAACGGGATCACATCATTAAGAGAATGATGTGATGGACAAGACCCACCCGTTAGCTTAGCACAATGATCGTTAAGTTTTATTGCTATTGCTTTCTTTATGACTTATACATGTTCCTCTCACTATGAGATTATGCAACTCCCGAGTACCGGAGGAGCACCTTGGGTGCTATCAAACATCACAACGTAACTGGGTGATTGTAAAGATGCTCTACAGGTGTCTCCGAAGGTGTTTGTTGGGTTGGCATAGATCAAGATTAGGATTTGTCACTTCGTGTATCGGAGAGGTATCTCTGGGCCCTCTCGGTAATGCACATCACTATAAGCCTTGCAAGCAAAGTGACTAATGAGTTAGTTGTGGGATGATGCATTACGAAAAGAGTAAAGAGACTTGCCGGTAACGAGATTGAACTAGGTATGATGATACCGATGATCGAATCTCGGGAAAGTAACATACCGATAACAAAGGGAATAACGTATGTTGTTATGCGGTTTGCCCGATAAAGATCTTCGTAGAATATGTAGGATCCAATATGAGCATCCAGGATCTGCTATTGGTTTTTGACCGGAGATGTGTCTCGGTCATGTCTACATAGTTCTCGAACCCGTAGGGTCCGCACGCTTAACGTTCGATGACGATCGATATTATGAGTTTATGTGTTTTGATGTACCGAAGGTTGTTCGGAGTACCGGATAAGATCACGGACATGACGAGGAGTCTCGAAATGGTCGAGACATAAAGATTGATATATTGGAAGGTTATATTCGGACACTGAAAAGGTTCTGGGGTTCACCGGATAAATACCGGAGTACCTGGGAGTTACCGGAACACCCCGGAGGGTCAATGGGCCTTCATGGACCTTAGTGGAAATAGAGGGCAGCAAGGGAGCTGTGGGGCGCGCCCCCTAGGCCCAAACTGAATTGGTTTAGGGCTTGGGGGCCGGCCCCCTCTTTCCTACTCTCCTCCTCCACTTTCCGGCGTGCATCGCACTCAGGTGGCTAGTGGGTGTCTGTTTTTCCAACTTCAGTTGAATCGAGTGTGGCTACGCCGGTCCTTGTTGAAGGTTAAAACAACACACTTGACGAAAAATCATTCTGGTTTTTTATGCATAGGTAAGAACGGTTCTTGTTCAGCACACAAGTGGCTAGTGGGTGTCTGTTTCTCCAACTTTAGTTGAATCGAGTGTGGCTACGCCCGGTCCTTGTTGAAGGTTAAAACAGCGCACTTGACGAAAAATCGTTGTGGTTTTTGATGTGTAGGTAAGAACGGTTCTTGCTCAACCCATAGCAGCCACGTAAAACTTGCAACAACAAAGTAGAGGACGTCTAACTTGTTTTTGCAGGGCATGTTGTGATGTGATATGGTCAAGATGTGATGGTATATAAATTGTTGTATGAGATGATCATGTTTTGTAACAGTTATCGGCAACTGGCAGGAGCCATATGGTTGTCGCTTTATTGTATGAAATGCAATCACCATGTAATTGCTGTACTTTATCACTAAGCGGTAGCGATAGTCGTAGAAGCAATAGTTGGCGAGACGACAACGATGCTTCGATGGAGACCAAGGTGTCAAGCCGGTGACGATGGTGATCAAACGCACAAGATGATGATGGCCATATCATATCACTTATATTGATTGCATGTGATGTTTATCCTTTATGCATCTTATTTTGCTTAGTTCGGCGGTAGCATTATAAGATGATCTCTCACTAAATTTCAAGGTATAAGTGTTCTCCCTGAGTATGCACCGTTGCGACAATTCGTCGTGCCGAGACACCACGTGATGATCGGGTGTGATAAGCTCTACGTTCACATACAACGGGTGCATGCCAGTTTTGCACACACAGAATACTTGGGTTAAACTTGACGAGCCTATCATATGCAGATATGGCCTCGGAACACTGGAGACCGAAAGGTCGAGCGTGAATCATATAGTAGATATGATCAACATAGTGATGTTCAACATTGAAAACTACTCCATCTCACGTGATGATCGGACATGGTTTAGTTGATTTGGATCACGTGATCATTTAGATGAATAGAGGGTTGTCTATCTAAGTGGGAATTCTTAAGTAATATGATTAATTGAACTTTAATTTACCATGAACTTAGTCCTGGTAGTATTAGCATATCTACGTTGTAGATCAATAGCTCGCGATGTAGCTCCCCGTTTAATTTTATATGTTCCTAGAGAAATATAAGTTGAAAGATGATAGTAGCAATGATGCGGACTTGGTCCGTGATCTGAGGATTTTCCTCATTGCTGCACAGAAGAATTATGTCCTTGATGCACCGCTAGGTGATAGATCTATTGTAGGAGCAGATGCAGACGTTATGAACGTTTTGACAAAAGCTCGGTATGATGACTACTTGATAGTTTAGTGCACCATGCTTTACGGCTTAAAACCGGGACTTCAAAAATATTTTGAACGTCATGGAGCATATAAGATGTTCCAAGAGTTGAAATTAGTATTTCAGACTCATGCCTGTGTCAAGAGGTATGAGACCTCTGATAGTACTTTGCCTACAAGATGGAGGAGAGTAGCTCAACCAGTGAGCATGTACTCAGATTGTCTGGGTAGTACAATTGCTTGAATCAAGTGGGAGTTAATCTTCCAGATAAGATAGTAATTGACAAAGTTCTCTAGTCACTATCTCTAAGAGACCAGAACTTCGTGATGAACTATAATATGCAAGGGATGACGAAAGTAATTCCTGAGCTCTTCGCGATGCTGAAATCAACGAAGGTTGAAATCAAGAAAGAGCATCAAGTGTTGATGGTTAAGAAGACCACTAGTTTCAAGAAAAGGGCAAAAGGATAGAAGGGGTACTTCAAGAAGAACGGCAAGCAATTTGCTGCTCAAGTGAAGAAGCCCAAGTCTGGACCGAAGCCTGAGACTGAGTGCTTCTACTGCAATGGAAATGGTCACTGGAAGTGGAACAATCCTAGATACTTGGCGGATAAGAAGGATGGCAAAGTGAACAAAGGTATATTTGATATACATGTTATTTATGTGTAATTTACTAGTGTTTATAGCAACCCCTCGGCATTTGAAACTGATTCAGTTGCGAAGAGTAGTAACTCGAAATGAGAGTTGCAGAATGAACAGAAACTAGTTAAGGGTGAAGTGACTATGTGTGTTGGAATTAGTTCCAAGATTGATATGATCATCATCGCACACACCCTATACTTTCGGGACTAGTGTTGAACCTAAATAAATGTTATTTGGTGTTTGCGTTGAGCATGAATATGATTTGATCATGTTTATTGCAATACGGTTATTCATTTAAGTTAGAGAATAATTGTTGTTCTGTTTACATGAATAAAACCTTCTATGGTCATACACCCAATGAAAATGGTTTGATGGATCTCGATCGTAGTGATACACATATTCATAATATTGAAGCCGAAAGATGCAAAGTTAATAATGATAGTGCAACTTATTTGTGGCACTGCCGTTTAGGTCATATTGGTGTAAAGCGCATGAAGAAACTACATGCTGATGGGCTTTTGGAATCACTTGATTATGAATCACTTGATGCTTGCGAACCATGCCTCATGGGCAAGATGACTAAGACTCCGTTCTCCGGAACAATGGAGCGAGCAACTGACTTATTGGAAATAATACATACTGATGTATGCGGTCCGATGAGTGTTAAGGCTCGCGGCGGGTATCGTTATTTTCTGACCTTCACAGATGATTTGAGCAGATATGGGTATATCTACTCGATGAAACATAAGTCTGAAACATTTGAAAAGTTCAAAGAATTTCAGAGTGAAGTAGAAAATCATCGTAACAAGAAAATAAAGTTTCTATGATCTGATCGCGGAGACAAATATTTGAGTTATGAGTTTGGTCTTCATTTAAAACAACGTGGAATAGTTTCACAACTCAGGCCACTTGGAACACCACAGCGTAATGGTGTGTTCGAACGTCATAACCGTACTTTATTGGATATGGTGCGATCTATGATGTATCTTACCGATTTACCACTATCGTTTTGGGATTATACATTAGAGACAGCTGCATTCATGTTAAATAGGGCATCATCTAAATCTGTTGAGACGACACCGTATGAACTGTGGTTTAGCAATAAACCTAAGTTGTCGTTTCTTAAAGTTTAGGGCCGCGATGCTTATGTGAAAAAGCTTCAACCTGATAAGCTTGAACCCAAATTGCAGAAATGCGTCTTCATAGGATACCAAAAAGAAACAGTTGGGTACACCTTCTATCACAGATCTGAAGGTAAGATCTTTGTTGCTAAGAGTGGATCCTTTCTAGAGAAGGAGTTTCTCTCGAAAGAAGTGAGTGGGAGGAAAGTAGAACTTGATGAGGTCATTGTACCTTCTCCCGAATTGGAAAGTAGTTCATCACAAAAATCAGTTCCAGTGATTCCAACACCAATTAGTGCGGAAGATAATGATGATGATCATGAAACAAGTTACTACCGAACCTCGTAGGTCAACCAGAATAAGATCCGCACCAGAGTTGTACGGTAATCCTATTCTGGAGGTCATGTTACTTGACCATGACGAACCTACAAACTATGAGGACGCGATGATGAGCCTAGATTACGCGAAATGGCTTGAGGCCATGAAATCTGAGATGGGATCCATGTATGAGAACAAAGTATGGACTTTGGTTGACTTGCCCGATGATCGGCAAGCAATAGAGAATAAATGGATATTCAAGAGGAACACGGACGCTGATAGTAGTATTACTTTCTACAAAGCTCGAATTGTCGCAAAAATGTTTTCGACAAGTTCAAGGTGTTGACTACGATGAGATTTTCTCACTTGTATCGATGCTTAAAAGTCTGTCCAAATCATGTTAGCAATTGCTGCATTTTATGAAATTTGGCAAATGGATGTCAAAGCTGCATTTCTTAATGGATTTCTTAAAGAAGAGTTGTATGTGATGCAACCAGAAGGTTTTGTCGATCCTAAAGGTGCTAACAAAGTGTGCAAAGCTCCAGCGATCCATCTATGGACTGGTGCAAGCATCTCGGAGTAGGAATATACATTTTGATAATGTGATCAAAGCATATAGTTTTATACAGACTTGTGGTGAAGCCTGTATTTACAAGAAAGTGAGTGGGAGCACTACAACCTTTCTGATAAGTATATGTGAGTGACATATTGTTGATCAGAAATGATGTAGAATTTTCTAGAGAGCATAAAGGAGTGTTTGGAAGGAGTTTTTCAAAGAAAGACCTCAGTGAAGCTGGTTACACATTGAGCATCAAGATCTATAGAGATAGATCAAGACGCTTGATAAGAATTTTCAATGAGTACATACCTTGACAAGATTTTAAAGTAGTTCAAAATGGAACAGTCAAAGAAGGAGTTCTTGCCTATGTTGCAAGGTGTGAAGTTGAGTAAGACTCAAAACCCGACCACGGCAGAAAATAGAAAGAGAATGAAAAGTCATTCCCTATGCCTCAGTCATAGGTTCTATAAAGTATGCTATGCTATGTACCGGACCTATTGTGTACCTCATCATGAGTTTGGCAAGAGGGTACAATAGTGATCCAGGAGTGGATCACAGGACAGCGGTCAATATTATCCTTAGTGGAATAAGGAAATGTTTCTAGGTTATGGAGTTGACAAAGAGTTACGTCGATGCAAGCTTTGACACCGATCTGGATGACTCTAAGTCTCGATCTAGATAAATACTAAAAGCGGGAGCAAATAGCTAGAGTAGCTCCGTGCAGAGTACTGTAGACATATAAATTTGCAAAATACAAACGGATCTGAATGTTGCGGACTCGTAGACTAAAAATTTCTCTCACAAGCAAAACATGATCACACCTTAGTGCTCTTGGGTATTATCCACATAGCAATGCGAACTAGATTATTGACTCTAGTAAACCCTTTGAGTGTTGGTCACATGGCGATGTGAACTATGGGTGTTAATCACATGGTGATGTGAACTATTGGTGTTAAATCACATGGCGATGTGAACTAGATTATTGATTCTAGTGCAAGTGGGAGACTGAATGAAATATGCCCTAGAGGCAATAATAAAGTTATTATTTATTTCCTTATATCATGATAAATGTTTATTATTCATGCTAGAATCGTATTAACCGGAAACTTGATACATTTGCTAATACATAGACAAAACAAGTATCCCTAGTATGCCTCTACTAGACTAGCTCGTTAATCAAAGATGGTTAAGTTTCCTGACTATAGACATGTGTTGTCATTTGATGAACGTGATCACATCATTAGGAGAATGATGTGATGGACAAGACCCATTCGTTAGCTTAGCATAATGATCGTTAATTTTTATCGTTATTGCTTTCTTCATGACTTATACATGTTCCTCTGACTATGAGATTATGCAACTCCCGAATAAAGGAGGAACACCTTGTGTGCTATCAAACGTCACAACGTAACTGGGTGATTATAAAGATGCTCTATAGGTGTCTCCGAAGGTGTTTGTTGGGTTGGCATAGATCAAGATTAGGATTTGTCACTCCGTGTATCGGAGAGGTATCTCTGGGCCCTCTCGGTAATGCACATCACTATAAGCCTTGCAAGCAAAGTGACTAATGAGTTAGTTGCAGGATGATGCATTACGGAAAGAGTAAAGAAACTTGCCAGTAACGAGATTGAACTAGGTATGATGATACCGACGATCGAATCTCGGGCAAGTAACATACCGATAACAAAGGGAACAACGTATGTTGTTACGCGGTTTGACCGATAAAGATCTTCGTAGAATATGTAGGAGCCAATATGAGCATCCAGGATCTGCTATTGGTTACTGACCGGATATGTGTCTCGGTCATGTCTACATAGTTCTCGAACCCGTAGGGTCCGCACGCTTAACGTTCGATGACGATCGGTATTATGAGTTTATGTGTTTTGATGTACCGAAGGTTGTTCGGAATCCCGGACAAGATCATGGACATGTCGAGGAGTCTCGAAATGGTCGTGGCATAAAGATTGATATATTGGAAGGTTATATTCGGACACCGGAAAGGTTCCGAGGGTCACCGGATAAATACCGGAGTACCGGGGAGTTACCGGAACACCCCCGGGGGTCAATGGGCCTTCATGGGCCTTAGTGGAAATAGAGGGCAGCAAGGGAGATGTTGGGCGCGCCCCCCTAGGCCCAAACCAAATTGGTTTAGGACTAAGAAAGGGGGAACCTACTCCTAGTAGGAGTAGGATTCCCCCCTTGGGGCGCACCCTATGAGGCCGCCGGCCCCCTTGCAACCTCTTGAGCATGTGTTGGTTTCCCTTGAAGAGGAAAGGGTGATGCAGCAAAGTAGCGTAAGTATTTCCCTTAGTTTTGGAGAACCAAGGTATCAATCCAGTAGGAGACTACAAGCAAGTCACCTAGTACCTGCACAAATAAATAAGAACCTTGCAACCAACGCAATAAAGGGGTTGTCAATCCCTTCACGGCCACTTGCAAAAGTGAGATCTGACAAAGATAATAAGATAATTTTTTTGGTATTTTTGTTGTATAGATTGGAAAAGTAAATATTGCAAAATAAACGGCGACAGAAATAGCTAGTTGACGGGAAACTAATATGATGTAAAATAGACACGGGGGCCATAAGTTTCACTAGTAGCTTCTCTCATGATAGCATAAATTACGGTGGGTGAACAAATTACTATCGAGCAATTGATAGAAAAGCGCATAGTTATGAGAATATCTAGGCATGATCATGTATATAGGCAGCATGTCCGTGTCAAGTAGACCGAAACAATTCTGCATCTACTACTATTACTCCACACATCGACCGCTATCCAGCATGCATCTAGAGTATTAAGTTCATAAGAACAGAGTAACACATTAGGAAAGATGACATGATGTAGAGGGATAAACTCAAGCAATATGATATAACCACATCTTTTTATCCTCGATGGCAACAATACAATACGTGCCTTGCTGCCCCTACTGTCACTGGTAAAGGACACCACAAGATTGAACCCAAAGCTAAGCACTTCTCCCATTGCAAGAAAGATCAATCTAGTAGGCCAAACCAAACTGATAATTCGAAGAGACTTGCAAAGATACCAAATCATGCATATAAGAATTCAGAGAAGAATCAAATATTGTTCATAGATAATCTTGATCATAAACCCACAATTCATCAGATCTCCACAAACACACCGCAAAAAGTATTACATCGAATAGATCTCCAAGAAGATCGAGGAGAACTTTGTATTGAGATACAAAGAGAGAGAGAAGAAGCCATCTAGCTAATAACTATGGACCCGAAGGTCTGTGGTAAACTACTCACACATCATCGGAGAGGCTGTGGTGTTGATGTAGAAGCCCTCCGTGATTGACTACCCCTACGGCGGAGCGCCAGAGAAGGCCCCAAGATGGGATCTCACGGGTACAGAAGGTTGCGGCGGTGGAAAAAGTGTTTCGTGGCTCCCCTGGATGTTTTCAGGGTATAAGAGTATATATAGGCGAAAGAAGTAGGTCGGTGGAGCTCCGTGGGGCCCACGAGGGTGGGGCGCGCCTACACCCCTGGGCGCGCCCTCCTGCCTCGTGGCTTCCTCGTTGCTTCCTTGAATTCCACTCCAAGTCTCCTAGGTTGCGTTTGTTCCAAGAAAGATCCTCGCGAAGGTTTCGTTCCGTTTGGATTCCGTTTGATATTCCTTTTCTGTGAAACACTGAAATAGGCAAAAAAAACAGCAATTTGCATTGGGCCTTCGGTTAATAGGTTAGTCCCAAAAATATTATAAAGAGCATATTAAAGCCCATTAAACATCCAAAACAGATAATATAATAGCATGGAAAAATCAAAAATTATAGATACGTTGGAGACGTATCAAGCATCCCCAAGCTTAATTCCTGCTCGTTCTCGAGTAGGTAAATGATAAAAACAAAATTTTGATGTGGAATGTTGCCTAGCATAATTTCAATGTAATTTTCTTTATTTTGGCATGAATGTTCAGATCCAGAAGTTTCAAGACAAAAGTTTAATATTGACATAAAAATAATAATACTTCAAGCATACTAACTAAGCAATTATGTCTTCTCAAAATAACATGGCCAAAGAAAGTTCATCCCTACAAAATCATATTGTTAAGACATGTTTCATTTTTGTCACACAAAATGCTCTCGTCATGCACAACCCCGATGACAAGCCAAGCAATTGTTTCGTACTTTAGTATTCTCAGACTTTTTCAACTTTCACGCAATACATGAGCATGAGCCATGGACATAGCACTGTTGGTGGAATAGAATATGATGCTGGGGGTTGTGTGGAGAAGACAAAAAAGGAGAAAGTCTCACATCGACGCGGCTAATCAACGGGCTAGGGAGATGCCCATCAGTTGATGTCAATGCGAGGAGTAGGGATTGCCATGCAACGGATGCACTAGAGCTATAAATGTATGAAAGCTCAACAAAAATAAACTAAGTGGGTGTGTATCCAACTTGCTTGCTCACGAAGACCTAGGGCATTTGAGGAAGCCCATTGTTGGAATATACAAGCCAAGTTCTATAATGAAAAATTCCCACTAGTATATGAAAGTGACAAAATAAGAGACTCTCTATCATAAAGATCATGGTGCTACTTTCAAGCACAAGTGTGGAAAAAGGATAGTAGCATTGTCCCTTCTTTTATTTTTATGTTTTTTGGGCCTTCCTTTTTTTATTTGGCCTTTCTCCCCTTTTTTTATTTAGCCTTTTTTTATTTGGCCTTTCTTTTTGTTTCATGGGACAATGCTCTATTAATGATGATCATCACACTTCTACTTATTTACAACTCAATGATTACAACTCGATACTAGAGCAAAATATGACTCTAGGTGAATGCCTCCGGCAGTGTACTGGGATGGGCAATGAATCAAGAGTGACATGTATGAAAAATTATGCATGGTGGCCTTGCCATAGGTACGATGTCAACTACATGATCATGCAAGGCAATATGACAATGATGAAGCGTGTCATAATGAACAAAGCGGTGGAGAGTTGCATGGCAATATATCTCGGAATGACTATGCAAATGCCATAATAGGTAGGTATGGTGGCTGTTTTGAGGAAGATATAAGGAGGTTTATGTGTGATAGAGCGTATCATATCACGGGGTTTGGATGCATCGGCGACGTTTGCACCAGCTCTCGAGGTGAGAAAGGGCAATGCACGGTACCGGAAAGGCTAGCAATGATGGAAAGGTGAGAGTGTGTATAATCCATGGACTCAACATTAGTCATAAAGAACTCACATACTTATTGCAAAAATCTACAAGTCATCAAAACCAAGCATTACGCGCATGCTCCTAGGGGGATAGATTGGTAGGAAAAGACCATCGCTCGTCCCCGACCGCCACTCATAAGGAGGACGATCAAAGAAACACCTCATGCTTCAAATCTGTCACACAACGTTTACCATACGTGCATGCTACAGGACTTGCAAACTTCAACACAAGTATTTCTCAAATTCACAATTACTCAACTAGCACAACTCTAATATTACCATCTTCATATCTTAAAACAATCATCAAGTATAAAACTTCTCATAGTATTCAATGCACTCTATATGAAAGTTTTTATTATACCCATCTTGGATGCCTATCATATTAGGACTACTTTTATAGACAAAGCAAACTACTATGCTGTTCTAAAAGACTCTCAAAGTAATATAAGAGAAGCATGAGAGATCAATAATTTCTATAAAATAAGACCACCATCGTGCTCTAAAATATATAAGTGAAGTACTAGAGCAAAATTATCTAGCTCAAAAGATATAAGTGAAGCACATAGAGTATTCCAATAAATTCCGATTCATGTGTATCTCTCCAAAAAAAGGTGTGTACAGCAAGGATGATTGTGGTAACTAAAAAAAGCAAAGACTCAAATCATACAAGACTCTCCAAGCAAAACACATATCATGTGGTGAATAAAAATATAGCCTCAAGTAAAGTTACCGATAGACGAAGACGAAAGAGGGATGCCTTCCGGGGCATCCCCAAGCTTAGGCTTTTGGTTGTCCTTGAATTTTACCTTGGGGTGCCTTGGGCATCCCCAAGCTTAGGCTCTTGCCACTCCTTATTCCAAAATCCATCAAATCTTTACCCAAAACTTGAAAACTTCACAACATAAAACTCAACAGAAAATCTCATGAGCTCCGCTAGTATTAGAAAACAAATAACCACTTTAAGGTAATGTAATGAACTCATTATTTATTAATATTGGTGTTAAACCTACAGTATTCCAACTTCTCTATGGTTCATACCCCCCCCCCCCGATACTAGCCATAGATTCATCAAAATAAGCAAACAACACACGAAAAACAGAATCTGTCAAAAACAGAACAGTCTGTAGTAATCTGTATCAAACGCATACTTCTGTAACTCAAAAATTCTGCAAAAATAGGACAACCTAGATAATTTGTTTATTGATCTACTGCAATTGGAATCAGTTTTTTATCACGTTCTGGTGATTTTTAACAATTGTTTTAGTGAGCAGAAAGTTTCTGACTTTTTCAGCAAGATCAAATAATTATCATCCAAGAAGATCCTATAGGTTTTACTTGGCACAAACACTAATTAAGACATAAAACTACATCTAACCAGAGGCTAGATGAATTATTTATTACTAAGTAGGAACAAAAATCAAGGAACAAAAATAAAATTGGGTTGCCTCCCAACAAGCGCTATCGTTTAACGCCCCAAGCTATGCACAAAAACAAGAATAGATCTAGGTCTTATCATCTTTGGTATGTAAATCATAAGTGGATCTAATAATAGATTCATAAGGTAATTTAATTTTCTTTCTAGGAAAGTGTTCCATGCCTTTCCTTAATGGAAATTGGAATATAATATTTCCTTTAATTGCACCAATCGTTCTAAGGAAAGGTCTATCAAGAATAATAGGACATGTAGGATTGCAATCTATATCAAGAACAATGAAATCTACGAGCACATAATTTCTATTTGCAACAATAAGAACATAATTAATCCTTACCATAGGTTTCTTAATGGTGGAATCCGCAAGGTGCAAATTTAAAGAACAATCATCAAATTCTCGGAAACCTAGCACATCACACAAAGTTTTTGGAATCGTGGAAACACTAGCACCCAAATCACATAAAGCATAGAATTCATGGTCTTTGATCTTAATTTTAATAGTAGGTTCCCACTCCTCATAAAGTTTTCTAGGGATAGAAACTTCTAATTCAAGTTTTTCTTCATAAGATTGCATTAAAGCATCAACGATATGTTTAGTGAAAGTTTTATTTTGACTATAAGCATGAGGAGAATTTAACACGAATTTCAACAAGGAAATACAATCTATCAAAGAGCAATTATCATAACTAAATTCCTTGAAATCCAAAATAGTGGGTCATTGCTATGTAAAGTTTTGACCTCTTCAATCCCACTTTTATTAATTTTTGCATCAAGATCTAAAAACTCCGAATCATTGGGACGCCTTTTAACTAAAGTTGACTCATGTCCAGTCCCATCTTTATCAAGATTCATATTGGAAAACAAAGATTTAATAGGACACACATCAATCACTTTTAGATCTTCATCATTATTATCATGAAAACTAGAAGAACACACTTTCACAAAGCAATCTTTTTTAGCACGCATCCTAGTGGTTCTTTCTTTGCACTCATCAATGGAAATTCTCATGGCTTTGAGAGACTCATTGATATCATGCTTAGGTGGAATAGATCTAAGTTTCAAGTAATCAACATCAAGAGAAATTCTATCCACGTTCCTAGCCAACTCATCAATCTTAGTCAATTTTTCTTCAAGCAAAGAATTGAAATTCTTTTGCGAAATCATAAATTCTTTAACACTAGTCAAAATCAGAGGGCATCTTATTAAAATTTCCATAAGAGTTGTTGTAGGAATTACCATAATTATTAGAGGAATTACTAGGGAACGGCCTAGAATTAAAATTTCCTCTATACGCGTTGTTACCAAAATTGTTCCTACCAATAAAATTCACATCCATAGATTCATTATTATTCTCAATCAAAGTGAACAAAGGCATGTCATTAGGATCATAAGAAACATTCTTATTAGTAAATAATTTCATAAGTTCATCCATCTTTCCACTCAAAGCATTAATCTCTTCAATCGCATGAACCTTTTTACTAGTAGATCTTTCGGTGTGCCATTGAGAATAATTAACCATAATATTATCTAGGAGTTTAGTAGCTTCTCCTAAAGTGATTTCCATAAAAGTGCCTCATGCGGCCGAATCTAAAAGATTTCTAGAAGCAAAATTTAATCCGGCATAAAAAATTTGTATAATCATCCATAAATTCAAACCATGTGTAGGGCAATTACGTATCATTAATTTCATCCTCTCCCAAGCTTGTGCAACATGCTCATGATCAAGTTGCTTAAAATTCATAATATCGTTCCTAAGAGAGATGATCTTAGCGGGAGGAAAATACTTAGAGATAAAAGCATATTTGCACTTATTCCATGAATCAATACTATTTTTAGGCAAAGAAGAGAACCAAGTTTTAGCACGATCTTTAAGCGAAAACGGAAATAGCTTCAATTTAACAATATCATTATCCACATCTTTCTTCTTTTGCATATCGCACAAATCAACAAAGTTGTTTAGATGGGTAGCGGCATCTTCACTAGGAAGGCCAGAAAATTGATCTTTCATGACAAGATTCAACAAAGCAGCATTAATTTCATAAGATTCAGCATCCGTAATAGGAGCAATCGGAGTGCTAATAAAATCATTGTTGTTGGTATTGGAAAAATCACACAATTTAGTATTATATTGAGCCATCGTGACAAACAATCAATCCAACACGCAAGCAAACAACAGGCAAGCAAAAAGATACGAACGGAAAAAGGGTGAATAAAACGGCAAAGGTGAAGTGGGGGAGAGGAAAACGAGAGGCAAATGGCAAATAATGTAATGCGAGGGATAAGAGTTTATGATGGGTACTTGGTATGTCTTGACTTGTGCGTAGATCTCCCCGGCAACGGCACCAGAAATCCTTCTTGCTACCTCTTGAGCATGCGTTGGTTTCCCTTGAAGAGGAAAGGGTGTGCAGCAAAGTAGCGTAAGTATTTCCCTCAGTTTTTGAGAACCAAGGTATCAATCCAGTAGGAGACTACACGCAAGTCACCTAGTACCTGCACAAACAAAATAAGAACCTTGCAACCAACGCAATAAAGGGGTTGTCAATCCCTTCACGGCCACTTGCAAAAGTGAGATCTGATAAAGATAATAATATAATATTTTGGTATTTTTGTTGTATAGATTGGAAAATTAAAGATTGCAAAATAAACGGCGACAGAAATAGCTAGTTGACGGGAAACTAATATGACGTAAAATAGACCCGGGGCCATAGGTTTCACTAGTGGCTTCTCTCATGATAGCATAAATTACGGTGGGTGAACAAATTACTGTTGAGCAATTAATAGAAAAGCGCATAGTTATGAGAATATCTAGGCATGATCATGTATATAGGCATCATGTCCGTGTCAAGTAGACCGAAACGATTCTGCATCTACTATTATTACTCCACACATCGACCGCTATCCAGCATGCATCTAGAGTATTAAGTTCATAAGAATAGAGTAACGCATTAGGCAAGATGACATGATGTAGAGGGATAAACTCAAGCAATATGATATAAACCCCATCTTTTTATCCTTGAAGGCAACAATACAATACGTGCCTTGCTGCCCCTACTGTCACTGGGAAAGGACACCGCAAGATTGAACCCAAAGCTATGCACTTCTCCCATTGCAAGAAAGATCAATCTAGTAGGCCAAACCAAACTGATAATTCGAAGAGACTTGCAAAGATATCAAATCATGCATATAAGAATTCAGAGAAGAATCAAATATTGTTCATAGATAATCTTGATCATAAACCCACAATTCATTGGATCTCGACAAACACGCCGCAAAAAGTATTACATCGAATAGATCTCCAAAAAGATCAAGGAGAACTTTGTATTGAGATCCAAAGAGAGAGAAGAAGCCATCTAGCTAATAACTATGGACCCAAAGGTCTGTGGTAAACTACTCACACATCATCGGAGAGGCTATGGTGTTGATGTAGAAGCCCTCCGTGATCGATTCCCCCTCCGACAGAGCACCGGAGAAGGCCCCAAGATGGGATCTCAACGGGTACAGAAGGTTGCGGCGGTGGAAAAAGTGTTTCGTGGCTCCCCTAGATGTTTTCAGGGTATAAGAGTATATATAGGCAAAAGAAGTAGGTCGGTGGAGCTCCGTGGGGCCCACAAGGGTGGGGGCGCGCCTACCCCCTGGGCGCGCCCTCCTGCCTCGTGGCTTCCTCGTTGCTTCCCTGACTTCCACTCCAAGTCTCCTGGGTTGCGTTTGTTCCAAGAAAGATCCTCGCGAAAGTTTCATTCCGTTTGGATTCCGTTTGATATTCCTTTTCTGCGAAACACTGAAATGGGCAAAAAAACAGCAATTTGCACTGGGCCTTCGGTTAATAGGTTAGTCCCAAAAAATAATATAAAAGAGCATATTAAAGCCCATTAAATATCCAAAACAGATAATATAATAGCATGGAATGATAAAAAATTATAGATACATTGGAGAAGTATCACCCCTCCCCTTGCTCCTTTATATATGTTGGAGGGGGCACCCCTAGCACACACAAGTTGACAGTTGTCTTAGCCGTGTGCAGTGCCCCCCTCCACAGATTTCCACCTCGGTCATATCGTTGCAGTGCTTAGGCGAAGCCCTGCGCCGGTAACTTCATCATCACTGTCACCACGCCATCGTGCTGACGAAACTCTCCCTCGACCTCAGCTGGATCTAGAGTTCGTGGGACGTCACCGAGCTGAATGTGTGCAGATCGCGGCGGTGCCGTACCTTCGGTGCTAGGATCGGTCGGATCGTGAAGACGTACCACAACATGAACCGCGTTGTCATAACGCTTCCGCTTTTGGTCTACGAGGGTACGTGGACAACACTCTCCCCTCTCGTTGCTATGCATCACCTAGATGGACCTTGCGTGTGCGTAGGAATTTTTTGAAATTACTGTGTTCCCCAACAGGAGAAGCAGCGGCCGGCGCAGGGGGGCGCGAACGGCGGCGTCTAGGCGGCGGCAGGCGCGGGAGGCGTGCAGGCGGCGGCGGCTAGGTGGCGGCGGCGGCACGGAGCAGGCGCGCAGCGGCGACGGCGGTGGCGGAAGGCTATGGTTAGAACCCGGAAACTGAAACCATGTAGAAGGGAAAGAATAGGCTGTGCAACACAATGCATTAATCGGTGCACCAGGAACGTATATATGAGTACAGAAGGGGGCCACAACCTCTACTATACAGACCTGCATGCCGCCGCGGCCGGCTCCCTCCCGCCTCCTCCCCCACCTTGCCGCCGCCATAGGGCGCCGCGGGCAAGGCCCGCACGGCGTCGGCGGCGGCGGGGCTGTCTTCTCTCGCGCGCCTCGACAGATCTCGAGCGGCGGCGACTGATGCATGTACGTCGGCGGTGCGGGCCTAGGAGCAGGGCACGGTCCTATGCCATACCTCGTGTGCCGGGGTCGCCTTCAACGCTGCTGGAGGCTGGCCGCTGCGGCTGGGGGCGGCGGCCGGTTCTCGCGGCGACCGTATGCCGTGGCGGTTGCTCGGAGCTTGGCGGTATTCCTGCTCGGCAGTCGGCGAGTGGTGGCGGGGCGTGGGGCGCGCGGCGGCGGGCCTCGGCAGGTAGTGGCGGGCGCTGGGCTCGCAGCGGTACTCTGGCGTGTGCAGGCGGTGGCGGCCCCTGTGCGCGGTCGGTGGCTCCCTCTCCGACCTGGACGGCGCGGGGGTGGCGGCGGCCCGGCGTGGCCGGCGATCTAGATGCGGTTGGGCCGGTGGCTCGCTGGTCCGCCGGAGATCCAGGGGCATCATCGTCTCTGACTTGATCTGCTTCGGTTCGTGCTAGATCTGGTACAGGGAGATAGTTGTCATCTCCCGGTGCTGGCTACATGGATCTGGCGGCGACGGCTGGACCCTTGGTCTAGTCTTCGACAGAGAAGGCGGTGGTCCGAGCACAAGAAGCGGATGAAGTTCTTCGAACAGATTTGGGTGAAAACCTGCTCTTGGCTAGATGCCAAAGCCAGCGATGGTGGGGCTCTACGGTGTTGTTCCCTTCTTGAAGGCATCGCCGTGGAGAAGTTCTATACTACGATCTGCTACCTCCGGGGGAAACCCTGGATCGATAGATTAGAAGACGGTGGCGTGTTTGTGTCGTTTCCCCCTTGGGGCGTCTTTCTTGGAGGTGTACGCGGGCTCGAGGGACCAGTGGACGACGTGTTTGGTGGAGCGGTGCTTCATCATGCACATTGATGGTGACAGATCTCGATGGCTTGGCGCTCTGGAGATTAGGCGTCTGATGTGCAATGATGGACTCGCCCTGGAGGGTGACGTTGTCTGGCGTCGTGGTGGCGTCGACGGCAGCTAGACCGGTCAAGGTAGATGCAGCAGTACAGCACCGAAGATGGATTGGTGGCAAGTGGCTGCGGCGGCCTCATACCCGGCAAGCATCCTGGTTGAGGAGTGCACCGGACTGGTGGGTGCCCCATACTTGGCAGGCGTCTTGGTTGGGACCTCAGGTCTTAGATGTTAGGTATGGCTGCGAGGTCTGTTTGCTATTAGGCCCAGACCTCCGGTCTTAGATGTTAGGTATGGCTGCGAGGTCTGTTTGGTATTAGGCCCAGACTTCAATCCCGTATGCATCAATTTCTATGCTAGGTTGAAGCTTCTGTCACTCTTGCCCTCCAATACATAGTCCTATCAACATACAACTAACCCTATGGTGTGATCCACGCGCGCGCTCATATGATGGGCACCAAAGGACAACAACATAACCACAAGCAAATTAAACCAATCATAGCAATTCACCAATTACCGATAGGACAACGAAAATCTACTCAGACATCATAGGATGGCAACACATCATTGGATAATAATATGAAGCATAAGGTACCATGTTCAAGTAGAGGGTACAGCGGGTTGCGGGAGAGTGGACCGTTGTAGATAGATGGGGAAAGGTGATGAAGATGTTGGTGAAGATGACGGAGGTGTTGGTGTAGATCGCAGTGACGATGATGGCCCCGGCGGCGTTCCGGCGCCACCGGGAGAGAGGGGGAGAGAGCCTCCCTTCTTCTTCTTCTTCTTCCTTGACCTTCCCCCTAGATGGGAGAAGGGTTTCCCCTCTGGTCCTTGGCTTCCATGGCATGGGAGGGGTGAGAGCCCCTCCGAGATTGGATTTGTCTCTCTGTCTCTCTCTGTTTCTGCGCTCCCTGATTCTGCCCTTTCATCGTTTCTTAAATTCCCGGAGATCCATAACTCCAATTGGGCAGAAATTTGGACACAATTTTTATCCAGATATTGGCTTTCTTGAGGCGAAAGAAGGGAACCAACCTCCTTACGGAGTGGCCACGAGGGCCCAGGGCACGCCTGACCCCCTGGGGCATGCCCCTCACCCTCGTGGGCCCCTCGGGCATTGTCTCGCGTTGATTCCACTTCCCAAAATTCACATATATTACAAAAAAATCTCCATCAGTTTTTATCCCGTTTGGACTCCGTTTGATATGGATTTTCTATGAAACAAAAAACATGCAACAAACAGGAACTGGCACTGGGCACTGGATCAATATGTTAGTCCCAAAAATAGTATAAAAATTTGCCAAAAGTATGTAAAAGTGTAGAATATTGGCATGGAACAATCAAAAATTATAGATACGATGGAGACATATCAGCATCCCCAAGCTTAATTTCTGCTCGTCCTCGAGTAGGTAAATGATAAAAAAGATAATTTTTGATGTGGAATGCTACCTAACATAATCTTGATCACATAATCTAATCATGGCATGAATATTAAGACACGAGTGATTCAAAGCAATAGTCTATCATTTGACATTAAGACAATAATACTTCAAGCATACTAATAAAGCAATCATGTCTTTTCAAAATAACATGGCCAAAGAAAGTTATCCCTACAAAATCATATGGTCTGGCTATGCTCCATCTTCACCACACAAAGCATTCAAATCATGCACAACCCCGATGACAAGCCAAGCAATTGTTTCATACTTTTGACGTTCTCAAACATTTTCAACTTTCACGCAATACATGAGCGTGAGCCATGGACATAGCACCATAGGTGGAATAGAATATGATGGTGGAGGTTGTCTGGAGAAGGCAAAAAGGAGAAAGTCTCACATCGACGCGGCTAATCAACGGGCTATGGAGATGCCCATCAATTGATGTCAATGTGAGGAGTAGGGATTGCCATGCAACGGATGCACTAAGAGCTATATGTGTATGAAAGCTCAAACTGGAAACTAAGTGGGTGTGCATCCAACTTGCTTGCTCATGAAGACCTTGGGCATTTGAGGAAGCCCATCATCGGAATATACAAGCCAAGTTCTATAATGAAAATTCCCACTAGTATATAAAAGTGATAACTCAAGAGACTCTCTATATGAAGAACATGGTGCTACTCTGAAGCACAAGTGTGGTAAAAGCATAGTAACATTGTCCCTTCTCTCTTTTTCTCTCATTTTTTTTGTTTTGTTTTTTTTTCCTTTTTTCTAGGCTTCTTTGGCCTCTCTCCTTTTTTGGGGCTTCTTTGGCCACTTTTATTTTGATAACCTCACATGGGACAATGTTCTAATAATGATGATCATCACACTTTTATTTACTTACAACTCAATATTACAACTCGATACTAGAACAAAGATATGACTCTATATGAATGCCTCTGGCGGTGTACCGAGATGTGACATGATCTAGGTAGCAATGACATCAAAAAACGGACAAGCCATGAAAACATCATGCTAGCTATCTTACGATCATGCAAAGCAATCTGACAATAAATGCTCAAGTCATGTATATGATGATGATGGAAGTTGCATGGCAATATATCTCGGAATGGCTATGGAAATGCCATGATAGGTAGGTATGGTGGCTGTTTTGAGGAAGATATAAGGAGGCTTATGTGTGACAGAGCATATCGTATCACGGGGTTTGGATGCACCGGCGAAGTTTGCACCAACTCTCGAGGTGAGAAAGGGCAATGCACGGTACCGAAGAGGCTAGCAATGATGGAAGGGTGAGAGTGCGTATAATCCATGGACTCAACATTAGTCATAAAGAACTCACATACTTATTGCAAATATCTATTAGTCATTGAAACAAAGTACTACGCGCATGCTCCTAGGGGGGTAGATTGGTAGGAAAAGACCATCGCTCATCCCCGACCGCCACTCATAAGGAAGACAATCAATAAATACCTCCTGCTCCAACTTCGTTACATAACGGTTCACCATACGTGCATGCTACGGGAATCACAAACTTCAACACAAGTATTTATACAATCCACAACTACCCACTAGCATGACTCTAATATCACCATCTTTATATCACAAAACTATTGCAAGGAATCAAACATATCATATTCAGTGATCTACAAGTTTTATGTAGGATTTTATGACTAACCATGTGAATGACCAGTTCATGTCAACTCTCTAAATAGATATAAGTGAAGCAAGAGAGTTTAAATTCTTTCTACAAAAGATATGCCCACGCTCTAACAAATATAAGTGAAGCAAAAGAGCATTCTACAAATGGCGGTTTTCTATGTGTAGGGAAACAGGCAATCCAAACTTCAAATGATATAAGTGAAGCACATGAAGCATTCTATAAAGCCATACTCAAAAGATATATGTGAAGTGCAAAGAGCATTCTATAAATCAACCAAGGACTATCTCATACTAGCATGGTGCATCAAAGAAAAGTGAAAACTAAATGCAAAAGACGCTCCAAGATTTGCACATATCACATGAATGAAACGAATCCGAAAACATACCGATACTTGTTGAAGAAAGATGGGATGCCTTCCGGGGCATCCCCAAGCTTAGACGCTTGTCTCCTTGAATATTTACTTGGGGTGCCTTGGGCATCCCCAAGCTTGAGCTCTTGCCTCTCCTCCTTATCCTCATATCGAGACATCCTCGATCTTCGAACACTTCATCCACACAAAACTCAACAAAAAGTTCGGTAAGATCCGTTAGTATAATAAAGCAAATCACTACTCTAAGTACTGTTGCAAACCAATTCATATTTGTTTGCATTAGCTACTGTAATATAACTTTTCCATGGCTTAATCCACTGATAGAAATCGATAGTTTCATCAAAACAAGCAAACTATGCATCAAAAACAGAATCTGTCTTGAACAGGACAGTCTGTAGTAATCTGAACATTCACCATACCTCTGGTACTCCAAAAATTCTGAAAAAATTAGGAAAAATAAAAAATTTGTATATAAAGACAGTGCAAAAAGTTCCAGAACCGTTTGGCGTTCCAGTAAAAAATGTAGAATTACGCACTACAGCCAAAGTTTCTGTTTTGTACCGCACAAACCAACTAGCAATGTAAACATCCTAAAGGCAAATCTTGGCACATTATTTTTATAATACAATGGAATTGTACAAGGGGATAATTATTTTGGTTGAAAATTTTCTGTAATTAAGATTCACAAAGTTTCCGTGAGCATGAACAAAGTTCAAGGAGCTCCCCCACATCAGCAATGCTTGTCTCTCTCACTTTCACTTTCCTTTCTGAAAAGTTTTGGGTTCCCCTCTTTATTTTATTTTTATTTTTAAACTTTATAAAAGAACTCAACAGAAATAAATGACTCTCTAAAACTTCCGGGTTTTCTCCCTGGCAGCGCTTTCTTTAAAGCCATTAAGCTAGGCATAAAGTGCTCAAGTAATGAATCCACCCGGATGCCAAGGTATATCAAAGCCAATTTGAATTATCAATGATTTGGCATTTAGTAGTGAGCACAAAGCAAGATATATCATGTAATGACGAAGTCTAACTCTCTTCCTATCCATCGGCATGTCATAAAAGAACAATTCATGCACACAAAGTAAAGGCCAATGCATAGTATAAACAGTTTCTTGCAATTTTATCGTGTGGGAAACATAGTGAGGTGGAGATATAGTTCCTCTCTCATAATAATTGCAAGTAGGAGCATCAAGCACATGCATATTATATCTATCAAAATCATCATGTGTAGTAGTAAAATGCAACCCATCAATATAATCCTCAATAAGGGCAAACTTCTCCGATATAGTGTAGTCAGGAGAATTCAAAAAGATAATAGGACTATCATGCGTGGGTGCAATAGCAACAATTTCATGTTTAACATAAGGAACTATAGCAAGTTCATCTCCATAAGCATAATTCATATTGGCATCTTGGCCACAAGCATAGCAAGCGTCATGAAAAAGGGATATTTCAAACGAATCAACGGGATCATAGCAATTATCATGGCATTCATCCTTCGGTAAGAATGAAGGGACATTAAATAATGTATGAGTTGGAGAGTTACTCTCATTAGAAGGTGGGCACGGGAAGCTAATCCGTTCTTCCTCCTTTTGTTCTTCACTCTCCTCATCATCTTTTTCATCCAATGAGCCCACAGTTTCATCAATTCCTTCTTCCATAGACTCCTGCAAAATATTAGTCTCTTCTTGGACAGCAGAGGAGTCCTCAGTATATGGTTTAACATAGGCATTAGAAGCATAATTATCATAAAAATATTTAAGTATGGCAAAATTTTAAAATTTGTAAAGATTAGCATCATACTTTCTAATCAAAGAAGCAATTTCATAAGCACCCTTAAAAGCAACAAATTCTTCAATTTGTTGAACATCATAGTAATTATAAACACCCTAGCATACAAAGATACGATTCCATTATCACTAAACTCACATTGGTAGGGAAGGTGTTTCTTAGGGTCTTCAGAACAACAAGTAAAATCATATATTTCACATAAATTCCAAGCATAGCATTGCAAACGATGAATTTGATCCAGTAAAAGTTTCCCTTTTTGAGATAAGCGGTTTTGCACATAACAAGCATGCTCATCTAAAGATTTGCCCTCAACTAAGCTAGTTGGGGTTTCAGCACGAGCACATAGGGATCGAAGATGATCCAAGTAAAAAGCTTCAAGAGTGTGATAGATTTTGAGTGGTTATTCAACCATTGGTTCAGTAGGTACCTCTACTTTTTTTGGGTATTTGCATTTCCTACCCATAACTAAAGGTAGAAAACAAGAGCACAAAAAAACTACTTAGTGATAAAGCAAACAAGCACACACGAGAATATTCACCCCACGCTATAACTCCCCGGCAATGGCGCCAGAAAAAGGTCTTGATAACCCACTAGTATAGGGGATCAATTGTAGCCTCTTTCGATAAGTAAGAGTGTTGAACCCAACGAGGAGCTAAAGGTAGAACAAATATTCCCTCAAGTTCTATCGACCACCGATACAACTCTACGCACGCTTAACGCTCGCGTTACCTAGAACAAGTATGAAACTAGAAGTACTTTGTAGGTGTTTTTGGATAGGTTTGCAAGAATATAAAGAGCACGTAAATAAAAAGTAGGGGCTGTTTAGATAAAGAAACAATAAAATTAGTATAGAGAGTGTGGAAAAGTGGTGGTAGGAGTTGCGAAATTGTCCCTAAGCAATTAACTACTTTACTAGACCGATAGCAAGTTTTATGTGGGAGAGGCCACTGCTAGCATGTCATCCCTTACTTGGAATTCTATGCACTTATGATTGGAACTATTAGCAAGCATCTGCAACTACTAACGTTCATTAAGGTAAAACCCAACCATAGCATTAAGATATATTGGTCCCCCTTCAATCCCGTATGCATCAATTTCTATGCTAGGTTGAAGCTTCTGTCACTCTTGCCCTCCAATACATAGTCCTATCAACATACACCTAACCCTATGGTGTGATCCACGCGTGTGCTCATATGATGGGCACCAAAGGACAGCAACATAACCACAAGCAAATTAAACCAATCATAGCAATTCACCAATTACCGATAGGACAACGAAAATCTACTCAGACATCATAGGATGGCAACACATCATTGGATAATAATATGAAGCATAAGGCACCATGTTCAAGTAGAGGGTACATCGGGTTGCGAGAGAGTGGACCGCTGTAGATAGATAGGGGAAGGTGATGAAGATGTTGGTGAGGATGACGGAGGTGTTGGTGTAGATCGCGGTGACGATGATGGCCCCGGCGGCGTTCCGGCGCCACCGGGAGAGAGGGGGAGAGAGCCCCCCTTCTTCTTATTCTTCTTCCTTGACCTTCTCCCTAGATGGGAGAAGGGTTTCCCCTCGGGTCCTTTGTAACGCCCCGAGACCGACGCTCCAGAAGACTTCCAGATGCTCTGAGTTTCGTCGTGTGATTTGTTTTGTTTGTTGCATCTCTTGCATTGCATCATGTCATCATGCCATCATGTCATTTAATTTTTTAAAACTCAACTAAGTAAATTGCATGGATCTTCGATCCATTTAAATCGAGGGAAATGCACATGGTGATTTCTCTTTATAACATATATGCTCCCAATATTATTAGGGAGCTATATTAAAATATTCCATTAATTGGAGTTCACCATAACACACGTGCAATTTAATTCCATGCCTTTTCTATCTCAATATTCTTGACCTCAAACTTTTCCCATAAATTCTTTCTTCACTTTCTGGAGCTCCACCAAAAATCTCAACATTTTGGCCACTCCTAAACCTTGTCCTAGTTCAAACCATTTGAATTAAATTCAAATGTGTTTGAATTTAAATCTTGCATTCGTGCCAACTTCTATTTTCTCAGACCAAGCGCATTTTTGCGAATCCAGGAAGATTATCCGCGTGTCAAACTTCTTCCCCAACACCTCCTTTCTTCTCCTTCTCTTCTTTGTTATTTTCTGTTTCTTAGAAAATAAGAGAGAGAGAGAGAGAGAGAGAGAGAGAGAGAGAGAAGAGAGAGCCCAGCCACCAGGCCTCTGGCCACTTCCCTCTCTACTGGGCCGGCCTTTAAGGCCCATCCCTAGGCCCAGCCGCGCTCCAGCTCTAACCCTAGCCCGACCGATCCCATCTCTCGTCCTCTCCACTCTCTCCCTCTTGTTCCCTTGCCGCCGCCACACACACAGGAGAAGTGCTCTTCTCCTTGATCCCCTCCTTCCTCCTGGCGCCTTCCATCGCGCGTCCCACCAGGCCGCTCAGCTCGCCCCGCCTTGTTCCTGGATGGAACCAGTGTTCCCGCGCCTCCTCCTCGCCAAGTCCCCGTCGCCCGAGCGCTCGAGGAGAGGAGCTCCTCGAGTACCTGTGCCCGCATCCGTCGTCCTCCCGCCCAGCAGGAGCCCCGCGCCGCTCGTCCCCTCTGTTTTGGTCGGAGTTCGCCAGAGCCCCCAGCACCGGTCGTCATCGAACCTCCTTCCCGCGTCCCCGCCTCTGGCGACCAAGTCCGCCGACAACCTCAACTTCCAGTAGCCGTCTTCGTCCGCAGCTAACCGTGTCCCGCTCGTGCCCGAGGATCGAGCGCCTCCGCCTCGTCCACTGTTGTTCCCGTCGCTCCACCCTCCCGCAAGCCCGACCTCGCACTGCTGCTCCTCTCCTTCGTCCTCTACCGCAACCATCTCCTTCCCGACGGCTTGCCGCTGCTGTTGCTGCAAGACCACCACGGCACCATCATGGAGCCCCAGGTCCGAAGATGACCACGGCCACGCATCTCTCCTTGTACCACTTTGGAGTTCGAGACCATCAAGTACCCCGACGCTCATCACCATGCGCGACTACAACGCCAAGGGAACCACTAACCTCGACTCAGGGACGCCAAGTACCTCTACGACCCGTGTACGACTACGTGATTTCACCAAGTACCCCTCGGATGCGCCAAGTTCGACTACATGGACCACCAAGTTCCTCTACCGATGACTCAAACGACTACGAAACGTGTACCACTACCGTCGACCCGCGAAGACCCCGTGGACGTCAAGTTCCTTGTCGTGACCCCGAGCATCTACGGAACATGAACGACTACTTCCTCTCTGACAAGTGTACGACTACATGGTGACATGTCGAATACCTCTACCGCCGTCTCCGGAATCGCCAAGGACGCCAAGTACCACGACGTCTTTGGGAGACCCGTGAACATCAAGTTCCCCTGCCACGAACGGTCACAGTGTTGTGGATCTGGCAAGTACCCTCTCCGGAACACCAAGATCGTCTACGAAATGTGTACCACTACATCGGAGACCTCGGATCCGTCAAGTTCCTCTTCGAGACGTGAACCACTACTTCCCACGACGACCCATGAACGACTACTTCCCTCGACGATTTTGAACCGCTCTGAAAATGCACGCTACGAAGGTATACCGCCGAGAACGACCGCCCGTGGACGAATGCATATGTTGCATGTAATGCTCGCGTTTGCAACGTGCCTGACGTGCTTCTTGCATGTCCACGTTGCCATGGCATCGACCCACGTTACCATGGCATCAACCCATGGGAACCCGGTTGCCGGGATCACCCCACCATCTTGCATGACACGCTCACTCCACGCTTCCTTTTTGCACCGGTATCTCCATGACCTACCGGAACCGATATGTTGCCGTGGCATCATTTTCGGATTCGTTGTCGTGGCACCCCTTTCTTCCACCACGGTGACAAATGCTTCATAACATGCTCATGTCAATATTTTCATTAAATTGCATAAAAACTTGCATTGTCATCCGCATCATGATAACAACATTTAAAATGTTTATTATTGTTGTTTCCTTTAAATTGCTATTTATGCATATGGGGATTTTCCAGAATTGTTGTTTGTTATTTCCGGCCTCATTTAAACTTGCCTAGATAGGTTGTTTAATTATGCTTCACCCCTTGCCATGTTTAATAACATTTAATATTGTTGGGTACATAAACGAGAGGGAACTAAATAATTGATGTGGTGTTTCGTCAATATGCAACTCGTTGCATATCGAGCTCCACTTAATTTGTAGTATTGTTTGTTACACTTTGCCATGCCATGCCACATTAAACCGGACATGCATCATACTTGATTTTGTATCATGCCATGCTTATGTGATGGTTGTTTACCATGTTGCTTGCTTCTTTCCGGTTTGCTTGTCTCGTTAGCTTCGGTTTCGCTTCGGAGTGTGAGGATTCGTTCGACTACGTCCGCTTGTCTTCTTCATGGACTCGTTCTTCTTCCTTGTGGGATCTCAGGCAAGATGACCATTACCCTCGATATCACTTCTATCTTTGCTTTGCTAGTTGTTCGTTCTATCGCTATGCTTGCGCTACCTACCACTTGTTTATCAAGCCTCCCAAATTGCCATGTCAGCCTCTAACCTTTTCACCCTTCCTAGCAAACCGTTGTTTGGCTATGTTACCGCTTTTGCTCAGCCCCTCTTATAGCGTTGCTAGTTGCAGGTGAAGATGAAGTTTGTTCCATGTTGGAACATGGATATGTTGGGATATCACAATATCTCTTATTTAATTAATGCATCTATATACTTGGTAAAGGGTGGAAGGCTCGGCCTTATGCCTGGTGTTTTGTTCCACTCTTGCCGCCCTAGTTTCCGTCATACCGGTGTTATGTTCCTTGATTTTGCGTTCCTTACGCGGTTGGGTGATTTATGGGACACCCTTGACAGTTCGCATTGAATAAAACTCCTCCAGCAAGGCCCAACCTTGGTTTTACCATTTGCCTACCTAAGCCTTTTTCCCTTGGGTTCTGCAGACTCAAGGGTCATCTTATTTTACCCCCCGGGCCAGTGCTCCTCGGAGTGTTGGTCCAAACTAGAGCCACTTGCAGCGCCACCTCGGGGAAACTTGAGGGCTGGTTTTAGTTGTACGTAGTGTTCATCCGGTGTGTCCTGAGAGCGAGGTACGTGCGACTCCTATCGGGATTGTCGACACATCGGGCGGCTTTGCTGGTCTTGTTTTACCATTGTCGAAATGTCTTGTAAACCGGGATTCCGAGACTGATCGGGTCTTTCCGGGAGAAGGAATATCCGTCGTTGACCGTGAGAGCTTATAATGGGCTAAGTTGGGACACCCCTGCAGGGTATTATCTTTCGAAAGCCGTGCCCGCGGTTATGTGGCAGATGGGAATTTGTTAATATCCGGTTGTAGAGAACTTGGCACTTGACTTAATTAAAATACGTCAACCGTGTGTGTAGCCGTGATGGTCTCTTTTCGGCGGAGTCCGGGAAGAGAACACGGCTTTTGGGTTATGTTTGACGTAAGTAGGAGTTCAGGATCACTTCTTGATCATTACTAGTTGACGACCGTTGCATTGCTCCTCTTCTCGCTCTCATTTGCGTATGTTAGCCACCATATATGCTTAGTGCTTGCTGCAGCTCCACCTCACTACCTTCTCCTACCCATAAGCTTAAATAGTCTTGATCTCGCGGGTGTGAGATTGCTGAGTCCTCGTGACTCACAGATTCTACCAAAACATTGCGGGTGCCGACGATACCAGTGCAGGTGATGCAACCGAGCTCAAGTAGGAGTTCGACGAGAACTTGGTCGTCACTATGTTTTGTTTCCTCACGATCAGTAGTGGAGCCCAGTTGGGACGATCGGGGATCTAGCATTTGGGGTTATCTTATTTTCATTTGGATTTGACCGTAGTCGGTCTATGTGTGAATCTTGAATGATGTATGAATTTATTTATGTATTGTGTGAAGTGGCGACTGTAAGCCAACTCTTTATCCCATTCTTGTTCATTACATGGGATTGTGTGAAGATGACCCTTCTTGCGACAATACCTACAATGCGGTTATGCCTCTAAGTCGTGCCTCGACACGTGGGAGATATAGCCGCATCATGGGCGTTACATCCTTGGCTTCCATGGCATGGGAGGGGCGAGAGCCCCTCTGAGATTGGATCTGTCTCTCTGTCTCTCTCTGTTTCTGCGCTCCCTGATTTTGCCCTTTCACCGTTTCTTAAATTCCCGGAGATTCGTAACTCCAATTGGGCTGAAATTTGGACACGATTTTTATCCGGATATTGGCTTTCTTGCGACGAAAGTAGGGCACCAACCGCCTTACGGAGTGGCCACGAGGGCCCAGGGCGCGCCTGACCCCCTGGGGCACGCCCCTCACCCTCATGGGCCCCTCGGGCATTGTCTCGCGTTGATTCCACTTCCCAAAATTCACATATATTCCAAAAAAAATCTCCGTCAGTTTTTATCCCGTTTGGACTCCGTTTGATATGGATTTTCTGCAAAACAAAAAACATACAACAAACAGGAACTGGCACTGGGCACTGGATCAATATGTTAGTCCCAAAAATAGTATAAAAAGTTGCCAAAAGTATGTAAAAGTTGTAGAATGTTGGCATAGAACAATCCAAAATTATAGATATGACAGAGACGTATCAAAGGTCTTGTGTGAATAATTAATAAAGTGGCTGCATGCATTATCCAGATGCAGAGGCCAAGGGTCCTCCTCCATTTCTAAAAAATAAAAAAAGTTGATGGTGTCTGTGTGTTTAGGATTTTTCTTATTGCCTGATGCTACATCAGAAGCATTCATTTTTCCCATCTGCAACTCATTTGCCTCTATTGCTAATAAAATGTGCATTGTACTTGCCCTGTTATGAAGGGAAAATACGCATATTTGTCAAGCTGGTAGTTAGCTACAATGGCCTTACCATTAGTGCAGTGCGACAGTATGTATAGTTAAATTCTTATGCTAACAGTAATATATTTTGATCCTTATCTATGGTACAGAAGATATGTTCAAGATTGAAGTTAATTGCTTGTTTGTATTAACAAACTTTTCATTGCATCTGAGAATAAACATGATATCAATGTCATAAAATTGTAGAAAGAAAAACAGAAGTTCTATGGAAAAAAATAGGACGAGGAATTTACTGATCAAAATTTTACCTAGGTTGAAGGAATATGCATAACCATAAAATTCACTTGAGAAATAACCTCACAACGATTAAAGTGTGGAGCACTTCTATGTACTTTTGGGAGACCTTGCAACACCCGCAATCCAGCACAGATGACCCCCCCCACCCGCCGCCTCCCCAAAAGTAAAGACCACCAACCATAGCCTCGCGCAGCCACCGCCCACAAAACCAAAATAGGAGAGGGGGGAAAAGCTCTACGGGAACACCATGATATCCTGGGAGTAGGCCCATACAGATCTAATCCGTGGGGCACGCATTGACAAATGGGCCCATAGCAACCCCAGTCACGGAACCACTAGAGACCAAGCATTCGGGGGATCTTAGGTACTCTAAGGCATGCTTGAGCTCGCATTGTTCCCCTTCTCGTTTCTTGTATCCATATCTCTTGCTAGCTGTTGCATTTCTTTAGGAAAATAATGGAAATGGGGAAAGCTCGCTACAAGAAGCTTATTAGGCTCCTGGCACGTCTCTATCACATCGATAATTTGTTGTCTTCTTCGGTGAGAGATTGTACTATGCTAGAATAGAGGCATCAAAACGTATTTTAGGACGGTCCCAAATACCCTCTCAAATGGATCTTTCTCAAGTTCGTATTTGCTGTTATAACTGAAATTCTCTTTCATCCTAATCGCTTAAAAAAGTCAACAAAGTTGTTGATAGTTAAAAAAAGTTTAAGGGTTTCACCTTTATAGTTCTGCAAAATGGAAAGTGTCTTTTCCTGTTGAGAGGCATTCCATGTCGTTTGTTGGCCAATAGATTTGTCACCTCTCGGCTTGATCAAATGTTGGCTTTCCAATTCAAGTTTGTTTTAAATTTGTTTTTTACTATTAAGTTATTTATCTTATGAGACAACCACAAGAGAGAAAAAGACAATAAAAAGTATTCCTTAAGGATGGACAAATTTAATCAGCATGTTTTGTGACTATATTTATGAAAAATCATACCATTATATCGTAAAAAACATATGGTGCGGCAACACATCGCTGTAATGGTGTGGTAGATTTTCAAATGCGCGATGGCAACCTTTTTTTGTGGGCGGGGCGCTCGCAACCTTGAGAACGAATAAAAAATCGCCATGTTTCTTTAGAATTCCTTATCACTGTCGAGTCCAATTTTGAATCAAACTCGGCAGACAAAAAATTTGTTGAGTTTCCGATAGAGTGAACTTGGCGAAGTTTAGGAACACAACACAAAATCAGATTCTAGTAGCAGAAGGAAATTTGAAAGAAATTTTGGGCACGAAAACTCTCATCTTCATTCATGAATGAGTGACAATGCGTGGGCTAATGGTAGCGATAAATCTATAGATGCGCCTGAGGGATACACGTGGGTAGGGGGCTGACGGGTGCGAGACGAGTGATGTCCTTGGGCATTGCATGCATGTGAATTTTCCAAAAGATCATTGCAGCTCAAGGGTAAAATTATCCAAACCAGGCAAATGAAATCGTCCAATTGGTATATGTTCCTAATCTGATATGCTACATAAATATAAATGAATAAATGAAGTAGTTAGAGGAAGAACTTTTTATCGATCTTAGAGCATCTACAACCGGACTTGCCAACTCTGGCACAGCGGACAGTGATCGGGTTTTGCCCAAGAAGAGGCGACCAACAATACAGCAGAGTATGAAGGGCTCCTTGCCGAGCTCAGGATTGCTGCAGAATTGGGAATCAAGAAGCTGATTATTCGAGGAGATTCACAGCTTGTGGTGAGACAAGTCAACAAGGATTACCAAAGCCCATTGATGGAGGCATACATTGAGGAAGTGAGAAGATTGGAGGAGCGCTTTGACGGATTGCAAACAGAGCACGTACCCCGTGCGGAAAATAGCATAACTGATCATCTGTCAAAGTGTGATGTGTAGAAGCTTCCTGTGGAACCAGGAACTTTTGTTCTCCATCTTACTCAGCCCTCCGTATCCCCAGCAACACTGGCCCGGAAAAGGAGAAAGATGGACTCCGGTAAGCCTCTCCCGGTAGAGCCTCCCGTGGCTCCTGGTAGGGACCCTCCCAGAAACAACTCCTCATTGCTTGCCGGACCGCACACTCCAACCGGGCCTATGGTCCCTGCGAACGAGGAATGTGCCCCCACAACTGAGGAGGTGCCGCTAGTCCTTTTTGCCGAGCCCTAGGCTCCACCTTGGGCAAGGCACATAGTCCATTTCCTCCAAACCAGAGAACTTCCCGATGACCAAGATGAGGCTGAAAGAGTAGCCCGGAGGGCTAGTATGTATCAGTTTGTCAATGACACTCTGTACAGAAGGAGGCCCAACGGTGTGAAATTGAAGTGCATCTGCCGGGAAGAAGGAAAGGAACTGCTGGCTGAGATACACAAAGTAATGTGCGGCTCCCACATTGGATCAAGGGCATTAGTTGGGAAAGCATTCCGGCAAGGATTCTATTGGCCCACAGCCCTCCAAGATGCGGTTGAGCTAGTCACCAAGTGTGAAGCCTACCAGTTCCATTCCAAAAACATCCACCTCCCTACACAAGCTCTTCAGGAAATCCCTTTGTCATGGCCGTTTTCGGTCCGGGGGCTCGATATCCTCGGCCCTTTCCCCTGAGCTGCCGGGGGCTTTGAATTCTTGTTCATTGCTAACGACAAGTTTACAAAGTGGCTGGAAGTAGCTGACGTGAGAAAGGTGACTGCTCAGTCAGCTATCAAGTTCTTGAAAGATTTGGTGTGCCGTTTTGGAGTCCCGGCAAGGATCATTACCGACAATGGCACCCAGTTCAGGAGCCGCGCCTTCATGCAATATGTTCATGCCCTCGGAAGCAAGATCTCATTTGCCTCTGTCGCACATCCCAGAAGCAATGGGCAAGCTGAGAGGGCGAACGCTGAAGTGCTGCGAGGACTCAAGACAAGAACCTTTGATACGCTGCAGAAGCACGGCAGGCGGTGGATTGATGAGCTCTCGGTAGTTCTCTAGTCCCTCAGAACGACACCAAATCGAGCTACCGGGCAGACTCCCTTCTCCCTAGTCTATGGGGCAGAAGCAGTTATCCCCACGGTACTCATTTACGGGTCACCTCGAGTGCTTGCCTACGATGAAGTAGTGCAAGATCAGCACCGGTGTGACGATGCTGTGCTACTCGAGTTGAACCGTCTCTGGGCTGCTACGCGTGCTGCACGCTATCAGTAAGCCCTGCATCGCTATCACACCCGTAAGGTTCATGCCCGGTGTTTTGAGGAAGGCGACCTTGTCCTTAGGTGCGTTCAGTCCGCCAAGGGTTCAAACAAGTTGTCGCCGAAGTGGGAAGGCCCTTACTCGGTAGTTCGAGTCTCCAGACCTGGCGCAGTCCCTCTGGAGACCGGAGATGGCATTCAATTGAAAAACTCATGGAATATTGAGCATCTTTACAAGTTCTACCCGTAAGCGCGACTGTCGGGCCCTGCCCGGCGGCCACCCTTTTGTACAGGTGTTGCCTCAGTTGCATGTAACCCCTTGTACAAAGCCATGCGCAGACCCTAAGCAACAGAGAAATAAACGAAGCGCTGGGGGCGACATAGTTGCATGCATGCATGTAGACAAGGTCGCATCTTGCATCATTCCAATCTGCATAAAGCTGCAGGTTCCTGTCGTGAGCTTGGCCTCTATAGGATGGACCAGCGCTGCGACCTCCGGCAATCCAAACAGATAAGTTCTACCTCTTGTCCATAAGTGTTCTATAAGCTAAAACTTGTGCATGAGAAAACCTCGCCGCCCTTTGAAACTTAGGTGCTCCCATCCCTGGACTTGAACGTTGCTTCAGCCAGAATGGTCACAGTGGCCTTTGGTGAAAAGAGATTGGCGGGGGACTGGTCCCTTTATTTTTTGCCCGGTAGGCTCAGTTCTCCGGCAACAAAATAAAAGGGTACCGGCAGGATAGCCTTCCGGGGAAAACTCGTCTATTTAAAGTAAAGAGGCATTCCACCTCTGCATGGAGATATACATGCACGGGTTCCCGGCATGGTTCATATTTTTCATGAATATGTTGATCATACAAGTACAAGTCTTACAGAACACGTACATGGAGTCAAGAGATTACATTATTTAAACTAAATTTGGCAAAGTGCCTACAGATTTAAGATTGAATAAAGATAAGTGCCCCGTAATGCCCTTTCTTGTCCCTCTCCTACTAGGCATGACGGTAGAAGGCGACGGGGACAAAAGGAGCACCTGAGCAGAAGCCCAGCCTGACCCCATCGGGCTCTAGGAGAGGTAGCCTGGCGGGGGCAAGAGGACGTCGGTGAATGCGTCGATGGAGAGCATGGCAGAGGCGACCCGTCAACCACCGCCACCAGGGCCAGCAGGACGCGGCCGGGCTAACGGGGCTATAGCTCGAGGGGAAGCCTGCCGGGTCCAGCAGGAAGGCTGCTGGAGGAAGCCGGGAGGCACCATCTCCACCTCTGCATCCAAATCCCCGGCAAATCGCATGCCGGGAAGAAGATCCAGATGCAGATGATGGTGCTGCCGCTTGATGAAGATGGTGCGGGCGATGCTCAGCCGGAGTCAGAGTCATTGCCCTCATGCCCGCTGATGTCGTCATTGCCGTCACTGTCCTCGTCGTCACTCTCGCTCGAGGGTGAGCTTTCGTCATCGGTAGAGCTCTCCGCGCAGCACCCTAAGTGAGCTCCTGAGCACCCAAAGATCTTGATGGAGAGCAGGCTGCTCTACATTAATTTAAACTGGAGAATGTGCCCTTCCGACAAGCTATGGGCACGAGCAAATGTCTTCCAGCCCCGACGGAGGTACATGACATGGGGAGCTGGGAAGTCAACATCCACCCACATGCCACCATTCCCGCAGCCCCTCATGTGCAACCTCAGAGCGCGTGGCTGTTCGAGCTCCATGTACCGTGCAAATGGAGTAGGGAGACGAAGGTGGCCACACGAAGGTTTGTACAGCCTGATGATGAACTCTCGAGGCTGGTCTTCGACGTGACCTTCCATCAGAGGAAGAGCCACCGGTGGAGGCACGGCAAATGCACCGCCCCATCCTCCTCTTCCTCGAGCACCACGGCGACCTCGGCCTCGCCCCCTCCCTCCTCCTCTCACGGCGGGTTCCACTACCGCGGGGTCCAGAGGAGGGGGATGCGCTATCGAGTAGAAGCCCTCATTGACGCTACTGGAATAGCACCGCGCCCTCGTCCTCTCACCATGGCGACTGAAGAAAGATTACGGAGGGGGAAGAAGAAGCATGTGTGTATGAAAAATGCACCACCCCTGCCCCCTCTTATAGAAGGATGAGGCAGGGGCTAGCCTCTTGCTCAGGGAGCGGCCGCCCCGCTCCTCCAATGCGGCTTCCCTGCTCCTCCAGTGGCTCAGGGAATCAAGACCGACCCTCTGCTCCAACCAGTGGCGCCTGATTTTGTACCATGGCATTCGCCCCCGCGCTCTCTGCATCCACCACCTACCCCTCCTAATGCATGGAGTACACGTGGCGGGTGCGCACGGAGCAGGGGGTAAGTGGGATGGTAGTTTCCACCCTGTGATCGTGGGGCGTGGGCATCCTGCGGGCCATGATTTGAGTTTCCTCGTAACGTTGCACACGACGCGCGGGAAAACCGGAAACTGGCCTAGCCTCAAGATTAATGAAGAAGCAAAGAAGATCACAAGGGGGCGAGCCTCTTCCGCACCCCTGCCTGTGCACTTATTAGGCCTACCCCGACGACGCTCGGCAGCGCGTTCGGGGCAGGCCCGGGGGCTTCTGTCAGTGCAACAAACCCTGGGTCCGTTGCCCAGACTGTGCACAGGCATGGGAGCAAGATTTCAGCACCGAGGATAGGCCAAGATACAAGAGATCGAGATCTTCAAAGAACCAACATGCAGATCAAGAGGACCAAGACCAAGCCAGAGAAGTAAGAAACCACCAGGAGAAAAGCCTCCCTTGCCGGGCAGGCGAGCCTGGCGAGGACGGGGTCGCACCTGGAAGAAAACCTCCAAGACATCCCGGCAGGGCCATCTGGGACTCGCGGAGGTAGGGCCACCTCACTACACCGCTTCACCATGACACACGTCGTTGATCGATGCGGTGTCAAGCCGCAAAGTGACTAAGTGGCAGCCATTCGCCACATGGCAGCCTCTTTCTACAGGAAATACCTACAGACGACACCCATCCTGCGACATGTCGAGCGAGCAGGCGCGAAGCTAGCAAAACAGCCCGGCAAGGCTCGCCGGGCAAGCAAAGATGTGACATCGAGTGGCGCATTTTAATGCACTTTGTCAGCCTGCAGAGTTAGGTATGATAGCACTGTTTGCTATCTTATCAGTGCATAATGACCGATTTGCCATTGTGGTGACCCTTAATCTATAAAAGGAGGCCCGTGGCAACCGTAGAAAAGGTTAGAAGGTTGTACACCCACACATTCATACGCTCGTAGCCACTGTCGCCCCGAGGCTCCTCCGCCGGGCAAGTGTACTACGCTCCACCACCATTTTTCCACCATCAATCCACCAAAGCAGGAGTAGGTTTTTACGCAGGTGGCCCGAACCTGGGTAAAACTACCCACGTGATCTCTGCCGTGTTGCCCCACGCTCTTCTGCTCTTTGTGCAATGTGCCATCCCCCCGCCAAACCAGCAAGGGACCTTTGGTCCCATAGGTGGCCGTGGTTTCCCGCGACAGCCTTGATCCAACTATCACCCGTATCCTTGCTCCCATGGTCTCGCAGTCAGACCGCGAGAGTGTGATGACCCACAAGTATAGGGGATCAATCATAGTCCTTTTGATAAGTAAGAGTGTCGAACCCAACGAGGAGCAGAAGGAAATGACAAGCGGTTTTCAGCAAGGTAATGTCTGCAAGCACTGAAATTATAAATAACGAGTAGTTTGATAGCAAGGTAATTTGTAACGAGCAAGTAACGGTAACAGTAACAAAAGTGCAGCAAGGTAGCCCAATCCTTTTGAGGCAAAGGACAGGCCAAAGCGGTCTCTGATACGCCTCCAACGCATCTATAATTTATGAAGTATTCATGCTAATATATTATCATTCTTGGATCTTTTACAATCATTTTATAGCAACTTTATATCATTTTTTGGGACTAACCTATTGACCCAGTGCCCAGTGCAAGTTGCTGTTTTTTTTTGCTTCTTTTTTACATCGCAGGAAATCAATATCAAACGGAGTCCAAACACCGTGAAACTTTTTGTGGATTTTCTATGGACCAGAAGACACCCAAATGGCCAGAGCAACACCTGAGGGGTGCCCCGAGGGGGCACAACCCACCAGGGCGCGCCTGGGGGCCCAGGTGCGCCCAGGTGGGTTGTGCCCACCTCGGTGGCCTCCCTCACCCCCTCTTTGCCCTATAAAATCCCAAATATTCCAAAACCCTTGGGGGTAGCCCTAGATCAGAAGTTGCCCCCAGGCGCGCCCAGGTGGGTTGTGCCCACCTCGGTGGCCTCCCTCACCCCCTCTTTGCCCTATAAAATCCCAAATATTCCAAAACCCTTGGGGGTAGCCCTAGATCAGAAGTTCCGCCACCGCAAGGCCTCTGTATCCATGAGATCCAATCTAGACCCCGTTCTAGCACCCTGCCGGAGGGGGAGATCATCACCGGTGGCCACCTTCATCATCCCGGCGGCCACCACGATGAGGAGGGAGTAGTCCACCCTCGTGGCTGAGGGTTTGTACCAGTAGCTATGTGTTTAATCTCTCTCTCTCTCGTGTTCTTGAGATGTTACGATCTTGATGTATCGCGGGCTTTGTTAATATAGTCGGCTCATATGGTGTTTTCCCCTCTCTATCTTGTTGTGATGAATTGAGTTTTTCCCTTTGAGATTTTGTCGTTATCAGATTGAATACTTTTATGGACTTGAGAACACTTGATATATGTCTTGCAATTGAATACTCGTGGTGATAATGGGGTATCATATTGATTCACTTGATATATATTTTGGCACTCAACTCGCGGATTCCCGAGGTGAAATTGGGGTAATCTGTGCATAGGGGTTGATGCACGTTCTTGTCTTTGTTTCTCCGGTAGAAATCTTGGGGCACTCTTTGAAGTTCTTCGTGTTGGATTGAATATTACAAATCTGAATTTGGTTTGGTGTTATTTTAGTACGAACTCTAGGATAGATCGAACGGAAAGAATAGCTTTGTGTTATTTTAGTACGAACTCTTGAATAGATCGAATGGAAAGAATAGCTTTGAGGTGGTTTTGTACCCTACAAACAATTCCTTATGTTCTCCGCTAGATAGGAACTTTAGAGTGATTCTTCATCGCACTTTGAGGGACGGTTATATGATCCCATTTATATTAGCATTGTTGAGAGATTGCACTAGCGAAAGTACGGACCCTAGGGCTCATTTTCAAGCATTGGAATACCGTTTTTGTGCCCGTTTACTATTTGCTACCTTGCTGTTTTTATTTACTCAGATTATAAAAATATATTTCGACCATCAATATTACGCTTTTACCATCATCTCTTCGCCGAACTAGGGAACCTATACAATTTGCCATTGTATTAGGTGTGTTGGGGACACAAGGGATTTCTTGTATTTGGTTGCACGGCCGTTTGAGAGAGACCATCTTCATCCTACACCTCCCACGGATTGATAAACCTTAGGTCATCCACTTGAGGGAAAATTTCTACTATCCTACAAAACTCTGCGCTTGGAGGCCCAACACGAGTCTACAAGAATAAAGTTGCGTAGTAGACATCAGTCTCTTATGATAAGCAAAGTGTTCTTGAGGGTACACGGGAATTTCATCTAGTCACTTTCATCATGTTGGTTTGATTTGTGTTCGCTACTTTGATAATTTGATATGTGGGTGGACCGGTGCTTAGTTGTTGTTCTTACTTTAACAAACCTCCTACTTATGAATAACTGTTAGGGAACGTAGTAATAATTCAAAATTTTCCTACGTGTCACCAAGATCAATCTAGGAGATGCTAGCAACGAGAGAGAGGGAGTGCATCTTCATACCCTTGAAGATCACTAAGCGGAAGCATTACAAGAACGCGGTTGATGGAGTCGTACTCGCGGCGATTCAAATCGCAGAAGATCTGATCCAAGCGCCGAACGGACGGCGCCTCCGCGTTCAACACACGTACAGCCCGGGGACGTCTCCTCCTTCTTAATCCAGCAAGGGGGGAGGAGAAGTTGAGGGAGAGCTCCGACAGCACGAAGGCGTGGTGGTGGAGCTTGCAGTTCTCCTATAGGGCTTCGCCAAGAACTACGGAGGAGGAGGCGGTGTTGGAGGAGGGAGGGGCTGCGCCAGGGGAAGGGGTGCAGCTGCCCTCTCTCTCCCTCACTATATATAGGGGAAAGGGGGAGGAGGAGGTGTGATATGTCTCCAACGTATCTATAATTTATGAAGTATTCATGCTATTATATTATCCATCTTGGATGTTTAATGGGCTTTACTATGCACTTTTATATTATTTTTGTGACTAACCTATTAACCCAGAGCCCACTGCCAGTTTCTGTTTTTTCCCTTGTTTCAGTGTTTCGTAGAAAAGGAATATCAAACGGAGTCCAAATGGAATGAAACCTTCGCGAGCGTGATTTTTGGAACGAACGTGATCCAAGAGACTTGGAGTTGAAGTCAGGGAAGCTTCGAGGTGGCCACGAGGCAGGGAGGCGCGCCTGCCCCCTGGACGCGCCCCCCACCCTCGTATGCCCCTCGTGGCTCCCCTTACCGACTTCTTTTGCCTATATATATCCATATACCCTAAAAACATCGGGGGACAGAATAGATCGGGAGTTCCGCTGCCGCAAGCCTCTGTAGCCACCAAAAACCAATCGGCACCCTATTCCGGCACCCTGCCGGAGGGGGGGTCCCTCATCGGTGGCCATCTTCATCATCCCGGCGCTCTCCATGACGAGGAGGAAGTAGTTCACCCTCCGGGCTGAGGGTATGTACCAGTAGCTGTGTGTTTGATCTCTCTCTCTCTCTCTCTCTCTCTCTCTCTCGTGTCCTTGAGGTGGTACGATCTTGATGTATCGTGAGCTTTGCTATTATAGTTGGATCTTATGATGTTTCTCCCCCTCTACTCTCTTGTAATGGATTGAGTTTTCCCTTTGAAGTTATCTTATCGGATTGAGTCTTTAAGGATTTGAGAACACTTGATGTATGTCTTGCATGTGCTTATCTATGGTGACAATGGGATATCACGTGATCCACTTGATGTATGTTTTGGTGATCAACTTGCGAGTTCCGTGACCTCATGAACTTATGCATCGGGGTTGACACACGTTTTCGTCTTGACTCTCCGGTAGAAACTTTGGGGCACTCTTTGAAGTACTTTGTGTTGGTTTGAATAGATGAATCTGAGATTGTGTGATGCATATCGTATAATCACACCCACGGATACTTGAGGTGACACTGGAGTATCTAGGTGACATTAGGGTTTTGGTTTATTTGTGTCTTAAGGTGTTATTCTAGTACGAACTCTATGATAGATCGAACGGAAAGAATATCTTCATGTTATTTTACTACGGACACGTGAATAGATCGATCAGAAAGGATAACTTTGAGGTGGTTTCGTACCCTACCATAATCTCTTCGTTTGTTCTCCGCTATTAGTGTCTTTGGAGTGACTCTTTGTTGCATGTTGAGGGATAGTTATATGATCCAAATATGTTATATTGTTGAGACAACTTGCACTAGTGAAAGTATGAACCCTAGGCCTTGTTTCCTAGCATTGCAATACCGTTTGTGCTCACTTTTACCACTTGCTACCTTGCTGTTTTTATATTTTCAGATTACAAAAACCTATATCTACTATCTATATTGCACTTGTATCACCATCTCTTCGCCGAACTAGTGCACCTATACAATTTACCATTGTATTGGGTGTGTTGGGGACACAGGAGACTCTTTGTTATTTGGTTGCAGGGTTGTTTGAGAGAGACCATCTTCATCCTACGCCTCCCACGGATTGATAAACCTTAGGTCATCCACTTGAGGGAAATTTGCTATTGTCCTACAAACCTCTGCACTTGGAGGCCCAACAACGTCTACAAGAAGAAGGTTGTGTAGTAGACATCAAGCTCTTTTCTGGCGCCGTTGCCGGGGAGGTGAGTGCTTGAAGGTATATCTTTAGATCTTGCAATCGTATCTTTTTGTTTCTTGTTTTATCACTAGTTTAGTCTATAAAAGAAAACTACAAAAAATTGAATTAAGGGTGCCTCATATGCTTCATCTTTTTAATGTCTTTCGTGAAAATGATGTGAAGGAAAATTGTGCTGAAGTGCTAGAAGAAGAATTACATAGAATGCTTGGCATAAAATATGTGAATGATGAGCATGATTGCAATGTTGTTAGTATGAATTCTTTGAATACCCATGATGCTAATGATATGCAAAGCCACCAGCTTGGGGATGCTATGTTTGATGAAGTTGATATTTTTTGTCCCCCAAGTCTTGATGAAAATATTTATTATGATGAAAGCATGCCTCCTATTTATGATGATTATATTGATGAAAGTGGGTTTGGAAGAGTGTCAAATTTAGGAAGTAATGATCCCATTATTTTGGAGGATGTTGAATATTATTGTGATAATTATGAAAATGGATTTGGAGAGGCCATGACTTTATTTAGTGATGAATCCACTATTTCGGAAGAGGTTCCAATTGATTATGAGAACAAAGTTGCTATCTATGATGATTATTGTGATGACTTGTATGCTATTAATAATAATGATAACCATGAAACTTGTCATCATGATTTTAGTTTTCAATTGGATTATGCTTCACATGATAATTATTTTGTTGAGTTTGCTCCCACTATTATTCATCAGAAGAATTTTGCTTATGTAGAGAGTAGTAAATTTTCTATGCTTGTAGATCATGAAAAGAATGCTTTAGGTGCTGGTTATATTATTGAATTCATTCATGATGCTACTGAAAATTATTATGAGGGAGGAATATATGCTTGTAGGAATTGCAATAATATCAAGTTTCCTCTCTATGTGCTTAAAGTTTTAAAGTTATGCTTGTTTAGCCTTCCTATGCTAGTTGATTATTGTTCCCATAAGTTGTTTGCTCACAAAATCCCTATGCATAGGAAGTGGGTTAGACTTAAATGTGCTAGTCATATTCTTCATGATGCTCTCTTTATGTTTCAATTCTTATCTCTTATGTGAGCATCATTGAAATCATCATGCCTAGCTAGGGGCGTTAAACGTTAGCGCTTGTTGGGAGGCAACCCAATTTTATTTTTGTTTCTCGCTTTTTGGTTCTGTTTAGTAATAAATAAATCATCTAGCCTCTGGTTAGATGTGGTTTTATGTTTTAATTAGTGTTTGTGCCAAGTAAGACCTATAGGATCTTCTTGCTGAAAATTCCGGAAACTTTCTGTTCACGAAAACAATTGTTTAAAATCACCAGAACGTGATAAAATACTGATTCCAATTGAAGCAGATCAATAATCAAATTATCTAGGTCGTCCTATTTTGGTAGAAGTTTTTTAGTTCCAGAAGTTTGCGTTAGTTACATATTACTACAGACTGTTCTGTTTTTGACAGATTCTGTTTTTCGTGTGTTGTTTGCTTATTTTGATGAATCTATGGCTAGCAAAATAGTTTATAAACCATAGAGAAGTTGGAATACAGTAGATTTAACACCAATAAAAATAAAGAATGAGTTCATTACAGTACCTTGAAGTGGTGTTTTGTTTTCTTTCGCTAACGTAGCTTACGAGTTTTCTGTTGAGTTTTGTGTTGTGAAGTTTTCAAGTTTTGGGTAAAGATTCGATGGACTATGGAATAAGAAGTGGCAAGAGCCTAAGCTTGGGGATGCCCAAGGCACCCCAAGGTAATATTCAAGGACAACCAAGAGCCTAAGCTTGGGGATGCCCCGGTTGGCATCCCCTCTTTCGTCTTCGTTCATCGGTAACTTTACTTGGAGCTATATTTTTATTCACCACATGATATGTGTTTTGCTTGGAGCGTCATTTTATTTTCTTTAGCTTTGCTTGCTGTTTGAATAAAATACCAAGATCTGAAATTCTTAAATGAGAGAGAGTCTTCACATAGCTACATAATTATTTAACTACTCATTGACCTTCACTTATATCTTTTTGGAGTAGTTTTTCATTTACTCGTGTGCTTCACTTATATCCTATGAGTAAATGGTTGAATGTCATAAATCTGAAGTTATATATGTTTCATACGCTTATCCCTTGGGGAGTACTGACTTCACATATAAGAAGTAGAGGTGGTAAATTTATTGAAGGTTAGCAAACATTGTATTGGTCACTTGAACAATTCATGAAAGAACATTGAAGGAAGAGAGATTTCACATATAAATATACTATCTTGGACATCTTCTATGATTGTGAGCCCCATTAATTATTTTCAAACCTGAGCAAATTAGTTGAAGTTGGACAAGTAAGACAACATAATGAGTTATGCTTGGGTATATTTGTATAAGTTATATTGTTATGGATCCTCTAACATGTGGTGCTTGCTATTTAGAATCCTTTGCTAGCCAAAATATATGTACTAAGCGGGAATACTGCTTGTGCATCCAAATTCCTTGAACCAAGTTTCCTCCATGAGTGTCCACCATATCTACCTATATGCGGTATTTACCTGCCGTTCCAAGTAAATTTGCATGTGCCAAACTCTAAACCTTCAAATAATAATCTGTTTTGTATGCCCGAATCGCTCATGTAGCGACTAGGGGCTATCAGTATCTTCCATGCTAGGTGGGTTATTCTCACGATGAGTGGACTCCGCTCATCATTCACGAGAAAATGGCTGGTAACTGGGATGCCCAGTCCTATGATCAAAAGATCAAAAACAAATTTGCAAATAATTTAAACAAAACTCCCCCAGGAATGTTGATAGTTGGACGGCACCCGTTGTTTCGGACAAGCCATGGAGTGTGAATGTTGATGGAGGGGGAGTAAAAAATTTACCTTTCTGCGTGGGAACCGCCTATGATGTATCTAGTATGGAAGATATTGGGAACTCTTGGTCATTATGTTGACAATGAAAGCATACCTCTCAAAATTATTTTCATCTCTGTTTTTGCTTCGAGCTCTGGCACCTCTGCAAATCCCTGCTTCCCTCTGCGAAGGGCCTATCTTTTACTTTTATGTAAGAGTCAGTAGTATTCCTTCTCATTCCAACCTACTCTTTAGTTGGCAAGCATCATGTGGTGGAGAAATATCTAAGCATATATGGCCATTCAAATATATTTGAGCATGAATTATTACTGTTGACATTACCCTTGAGGTAAAAGGTTGGGAGGCGAAACATTAAGCCCCTATTTTTCTCTGTGTTCGATGAATACTATTTGTTCTAAAAATATGCTTTGAGTGGTAGCAATCATGGACGACTAAATGATAGTTGACTATGTGAAGTTTGCTGAATCAAAGCTCTGACATAGACTCTTCCTGAAAATAAGATGAATTGTAATTGTTTGATGACTAATAACACGGTTTGTTAGATTTCAAGAAAGTTTATGATCTATACTTTAACATGTGAATAGTTTGTTACTTGATCATGCAAAGTTCTATGAGTTGAGCTACCATTATGACATATAATGATGCTAGGAAAGGTGATTGAAATTATCATTGATCAAACTTGTGCACCTGCTAGCATTCACACTTCATAAATTATTTCTTTTATCATTTACCTACTCGAGGACGAGCAGGAATTAAGCTTGGGGATGCTGATACGTCTCCAACGTATCTATACTTTATGAAGTATTCATGCTATAATATTATCCATCTTGGATGTTTAATGGGCTTTACTATGCACTTTTATATTATTTTTGTGACTAACCTATTAACCCAGAGCCCAGTGCCAGTTTCTGTTTTTTCCCTTGTTTCAGTGTTTCGCAGAAAAGGAATATCAAACGGAGTCCAAACGGAATGAAGCCTTCGGGAGCGTGATTTTTGGAACGAACGTGATCCAGGAGACTTGGAGTTGAAGTCAGGGAAGCTTCGAGGTGGCCACGAGGCAGGGAGGTGCGCCTGCCCCCTGGGCGCGCCCCCCACCCTCGTGGTCCCCTCGTGGCTCCCCATACCGACTTCTTTCGCCTATATATATCCATATACCCTAAAAACATCGGGGAACAGAATAGATCGGGAGTTCCGCCGCCGCAAGCCTCTGTAGCCACCAAAAACCAATCGGGACCATGTTCCGGCACCCTGCCGGAGGGGGGATCCCTCACCGGTGGCCATCTTCATCATCCCGGCGCTCTCCATGATGAGGAGGGAGTAGTTCACCCTCGGGGCTGAGGGTATGTACCAGTAGCTATGTGTTTGATCTCTCTCTCTCTCTCTCTCTCGTGTCCTTGAGGTGGTACGATCTTGATGTATCGCGAGCTTTGCTATTATAGTTGGATCTTATGATGTTTCTCCCCCTCTACTCTCTTGTAATGGATTGAGTTTTCCCTTTAAAGTTATCTTATCAGATTGAGTCTTTAAGGATTTGAGAACACTTGATGTATGTCTTGCATGTGCTTATCTATGGTGACAATGGGATATCACGTGATCCACTTGATGTATATTGTGGTGATCAACTTGCGAGTTCCGTGACCTCGTGAACTTATGCATAGGGGTTGGCACACGTTTTCGTCTTGACTCTCCGGTAGAAACGGGCACTCTTTGAAGTAATTTGTGTTGGTTTGAATAGATGAATCTGAGATTGTGTGATGCATATCGTATAATCACACCCACGGATACTTGAGGTGACATTGGAGTATCTAGGTGACATTAGGGTTTTGGTTGATTTGTGTCTTAAGGTGTTATTCTAGTACGAACTCTATGACAGATCGAACGGAAAGAATAGCTTCATGTTATTTTACTACGGACTCTTGAATAGATCGATCAGAAAGGATAACTTTGAGGTGGTTTCGTACCCTACCATAATCTCTTCGTTTGTTCTCCGCTATTAGTGTCTTTGGAGTGACTCTTTGTTGCATGTTGAGGGATAGTTATATGATCCAAATATGTTATTATTGTTGAGAGAACTTGCACTAGTGAAAGTATGAACCCTAGGCCTTGTTTCCTAGCATTGCAATACCGTTTGTGCTCACTTTTACCACTTGTTACCTTGCTGTTTTTATATTTTCAGATTACAAAAACCGATATCTACTATCTATATTGCACTTGTATCACCATCTCTGCGCCGAACTAGTGCACCTATACAATTTACCATTGTATTGGGTGTGTTGGGGACACAGGAGACTCTTTGTTATTTGGTTGCAGGGTTGTTTGAGAGAGACCATCTTCATCCTACGCCTCCCACGGATTGATAAACCTTAGGTCAACCACTTGAGGGAAATTTGCTACTGTCCAACAAACCTCTGCACTTGGAGGCCGAACAATGTCTACAAGACGGAGGTTGCGTAGTAGACATCATATCCTATCTCGGATTTCATGGCTCCTAGCCATTTGTTGGAATCCAGTCCCACCATCGCTTCTCCATAGCTCATAGGTTCATCGTTGTCCAACAACATGACCTTTAAGACAGGGTTACCACTCAGAAGTTGCATACACCCTTGTCGACCTACGAGGTTTGATAGTGACTTGATCTGAAGCTCCATGATCATCATCATTAGCTTTCTCTTCAACTGAGGTAGGTGCCACAGAAACATCTTTTTGTCATGCGCTACTCTCTGGTTGAAGTGAAGGTTCAACATCCTCATCAAGTTCTATCTTCCTCCCACTCAATTCTTTCGAGAGAAACTCTTTCTCGAGAAAGGACCTGTTCTTAGCGACAAACACTTTGCCCTCAGATCTGAGATAGAAGGTATACCCAATCATCTTGTTTGGGTATTCTATGAAGACACAATTTTCCGCTTTGGGTTCGAGCTTTTCTGGCCGAAGCCTATTGACATAAGCATCGTAGCCCCAAACCTTAAGAAACAACAACTTAGGTTTCTTGCCAAACCATAGTTCATACGATGTCGTCTCCACGGACTTAGATGGTGCCCTATTTAAAGTGAATGTAATTATCTCTAATGCATAACCCCAAAATGATAGCGGTAGATCGGTAAGAGACATCAAAGATCGCACCATATCCAATAGGGTGCAATTACGACGTTCGGACACACCATTACGCTATGGTGTTCTTGGTGGCGTCAACTGTGAAATGATTCCACCTTGTCTTTAGTGATTGCCAAACTCATAACTAAGATACTCTCCCCTTGATCAGATCATAGGAACTTGATCTTCTTGTTATGATGATTCTCAATTTCACTCTGAAATTGCCTGAACTTTTCAAACGTTTCAAACTTATGCTTCATTAAGTAAATATACCCATATCCACTCAATTCATCGGTGAAGGTGAGAAAATAACGATATCCACTACGTGCATTAACACTCATCGGACCGCACACATCAGCATGTGTGATTTCCAACAGGTCACTTGCCCGTTCCATCGTTCCAGAAAATGGGGTTTTATTCATCTTGCCTATGAGGCATGGTTCGCATGTGTCAGGTGATTCAAAATCAAGTGACTCCAAAAGTCCATTAGCATGGAGGTTCTTCATGCGCTTTACACCAATATGACCTAAGCGGCAGTGCCACAGGAAAGTGGTACTATCATTATCAACTCTACATCTTTTGGCATCAATGTTATGAACATGTGTATCACTACGACCGAGATTCAATAGACCATTCACATTGGGTGCATGACCATAGAAGGTATTATTCATGTAAACAGAATAAGCATTATTCTCTGACTTAAATGAATAACCATATTGCAATAAATATGATCTAATCATGTTCTTGCTCAACGCAGACACCAATGCTAAAAACATTTATCTGGGTTCAACACTAATCCCGAAGGTAGAGGGAGCGTGCGATGGTGATCATATCATCCTTGGAAACATTTTCAACACATATCATCACCTATCCCTTAGCTAGTCTCCGTTTATTCCGCAGCTTTTGTTTTGAGTTACCAATATTAGCAACTGAACCTGTATCTAATACCCATGTGCTACTAGGAGTACTAGTAAGGTACACATCAATAACACATATATCAAATATACTTTTTTTGAAGTTGCCAGCCTTCTTATCTACCAAGTATTTGAGGCAGTTCCGCTACCAGTGACCGTTCCCCTAATAGAAGCACTTCGTCTCGGGTTTGGGTTCTTGGGTTTCTTCACTGGAGCGGCAACTGGCTTGCCATTCATGAAGTTTCCCTTCTTTCCCTTGCCCTTCTTTGAAACCAGTGGTCTTGTTAACCATCAACACTTGATGCTCCTTCTTGATTTCTACCTTTACGGCCTTAAGCACAACGAACAACTCAGGAATCATCTTCCCTTGCATGTTATAGTTCATCACAAAACTCTAGCAGCTTGGTGATAGTGACCGGAGAACTTTTGTTAATCACTCTCTTATCTGGAAGATTAACTCCCACTTGATTCAAATGATTGAAGTACCCAAACATTCTGAGCACATGCTCACTGGGTGAGTTATTCTCCTCCATATTGTAGGCAAAGATCTTGTCAGAGGTATCAAACCTCTCAACACGGGCATGAGCCTGAAATACCAATTTCAGCTCTTGGAACATCTCATATGTTCCATGGCGTTCAAAGCGCTTTTGGAGCCCCGACTCTAGGCCATAAAGCATGGCGCACTAAACTATCAGGTAGTCATCAGAACGTGTCTGCTAGATGTTCACAACATCCACAGACAATGCCAGAGGGGTTGGCACACCGAGCGATGCATCAAGGACAGAAGCTTTCTGTGTAGCAATGCGGACAATCCTCAGACTACGGCCCTAGTCCGCACAATTGCTTACAATATCTTTCAACTTAGTCTTTCTCTAGGAACGTATTAAAACAAGGAGCTAAAGCGCGAGCTATTAATCCACAACATAATTTGCAAAGACAATTTAGATTAGGTTCATGATAATTAAGTTCATCTAATCATATTATTTAATGAACTCCCACTCAGATAGACATCCCTCTAGTCATCTAAGTGATACATGATCCGAATCGACTAGGCCGTGTCCGATCATCACGTGAGACAGACTAGTCATCAACGGTGAACGTCTCCATGTTGATCGCATATACTATACGACTCATGTTCGACCTTTCGGTCTATTATGTTCCGAGGCCATGTCTGTACATGCTAGGCTCGTCAAGTCAACCTAAGTGTTTTGCATGTGTAAATCTGGCTTACACCCGTTGTATGCGAACATTAGAATCCATCACACCCGGTCATCACGTGGTGCTTCGAAACAACGAACCTTCGCAACGGTGCACAGTTAGGGGGAACACATTTCTTAAAAAAATTAGTGAGGGATCATCTTATTTTATGCTACCGTCGTTCTAAGAAAATAAGATTCAACCATGACAAACATCACATGCAAATCATAAAGTGACATGATATGGCCAATATCATCTTGCGCCTTTGATCTCCATCTTTGAGGCACGGCATGATCACCTTCATCACCGGCATGACACCATGATCTCCATTATCATGATCTCCATCATCGTGTCTTCATGAAGTTGTCTCGCCAACTATTACTTCTACTACTATGGCTAACAGTTAACAATAAAGTAAAGTAATTACATGGCGTTTTTCATTGACACCAAGGTCATATAATAAATTAAGACAACTCCTATGGCTCCTGCTGGTTGCCATACTCATCGACATGCAAGTCGTGATTCCTATTACAAGAACATGATCAATCGCATACATCACATATATATAATTCATCACATCCTTTTGGCCATATCACATCACATAGCATACCCTGCAAAAACAAGTTAGACGTCCTCTAATTGTTGTTGCATGTTTTACGTGGATGCTATGGGTTTCTAGCAAGAACGTTTCTTACCTACGCAAAATCCACAACCGTGATATGCCAATTGCTATTTACCCTTCATAACGACCCTCTTCATCGAATCCGATCCGACTAAAGTGGGAGAGACAGACACCCGCTAGCCACCTTATGCATCAAGTGCATGTCAGTCGGTGGAACCTGTCTCACGTACGAGTACGTGTAAGGTTGGTCTGGGCCGCTTCATCCCACAATGCCGCCGAATCAAGATAAGACTAGTAATGGTAAGCAAATTGAACAAATCATCACCCACAACTACTTTGTGTTCTACTCGTGCATAGAATCTACGCATAGACCTAGCTCATGATGCCACTGTTGGGGAACGTAGTAATAATTCAAAATTTTCCTACGTGTCACCAAGATCAATCTAGGAGATGCTAGCAATGAGAGAGAGGGAGTGCATCTTCATACCCTTGAAGATCGCTAAGCGGAAGCGTTACAAGAACGCGGTTGATGGAGTCGTACTCGCGGCGATTCAAACCGTGGAAGATCCGATCCAAGCGCCGAACGGATGGCTCCTCCGCGTTTAACACACGTACAGCCCGGGGACATCTCCTCCTTCTTGATCCAGCAAGGGGGGAAGGAGAAGTTGAGGGAGAGCTCTGACAGCACGACGGCGTGGTGGTGGAGCTTGCGGTTCTCCTGTAGGGCTTCGCCAAGCACTACGGAGGAGGAAGCGGTGTTGGAGGAGGGAGGGGCAGCGCCAGGGGAAGGGGTGCGGCTGCCCTCTCCCTCACTATATATAGGGTAAAGGGGGAGGAGGAGGGCCCTAGGGTTTCCCTAGGGGAGGGGCGGCGGCCACAGGGGAAACCCTAGATGGGTTTGGGCGCCCCCACCCCTAGGAAACTTGCCCCCCAAGCCGGGAGGGGTGGCTGCCCTAGGGGAGGTGCCCCCACCTCTCCAGGTTACGTGAGATGGGGTGGGCGGGCTGCACAGCCCCTTAGTTGGCTGGTGTGCCCCTCCCCTTGGCCCATAAGGCCCCCCAACGCTTGCCGGGGCCTCTGAAACTCCTTTCAGTCACGCTGGTCGTCACCCGGTACTCCCACAACAATTCCGGACTCCAATACCCTTCGTCCAATATATCGATCTTCACCTCCAGATCATTCCGGAGTTCCTCGTCACATCCAGGATCTCATCCGGGACTCCGAACAACCTTTGGTAACCACATACTATTTCCCATAACAACTCTAGCGTCACTGAACCTTAAGTGTGTAGACCCTACGGGTTGGGGAACCATGGAGACATGACCGAGACATCTCTCTGGCCAATAACCAATAGTGGGGTCTGGATACCCATATTGGCTTCCACATGTTCCACGATGATCTCATCGGATGAACCACGATGTCGGGGATTCAATCAATCCTGTATACAATTCCCTTTGTCCATCGGTATGTTACTTGCCCGAGATTCGATCGTCGGTATCCCCATACCTCGTTCAATCTCGTTACCGGCAAGTCTCTTTACTCTTCCATAATGCATGATCCCGTGGCTAACTCCTTAGTCACATTGAGCTCATTATGATGATGCATTACCGAGTGGGCCCGGAGATACCTCTCCGTCATACGGAGTGACAAATCCCAGTCTCGATTCGTGCCAACCCAACAGACACTTTCGGAGATACCTGTAGTGCACCTTTATAGCCACCCAGTTACGTTGTGACATTTGATACACCCAAAGCACTCCTACGGTATCCGGGAGTTGCACAATCTCATGGTCTAAGGAAATGATACTTGACATTAGAAAAGCTCTACCATACAAACTACACGATCTTGTGCTATGCTTAGGATTGGGTCTTGTCCATCACATCATTCTCCTAATGATGTGATCCCGTTATCAACGACATCCAATGTCCATGGTCAGGAAACCATAACCATCTATTGATCAACGAGCTAGTCAACTAGAGGCTTACTAGGGACATGTTGTGGTCTATGTATTCACACATGTATTACGGTTTCCGGTTAATACAATTATAGCATGAACAATAGACAATTATCATGAACAAGGAAATATAATAATAACCATTTTATTATTACCTCTAGGGCATATTTCCAACATTAACCCCCTTGCAAGCATCTGCAACTACGAGAAAAGTATTAAGAATAAATCTAACCATAGCATTAAACTTTTGGATCCAAATCAGCCCCTTACGGAATAGCGCATAAACTAGGGTTTAATCTTCTGTCACTCTCGCAACCCATCATCTAATAACTACTCCACAATGCATTCCCTTAGGCCCAAAGTATGGTGAAGTGTCATGTAGTCGACGTTCACATGACACCACTAAGGGAATCACAACATACATACCATCAAAATATCGAACACATATCAAGTTCACATGATTACTTGCAACAACATTTCCCCCGTGACCTCAAGAACAAAAGTAACTACTCACAAATGATAATCATGATCATGATCAGAGGTGTATTAAATAGCATAATGGATCTGAACATATAATCTTCCACCAAATAAACCATATAGTAATCAACTACAAGATGTAATCAACACTACTAGTCACCCACAAGCACCAATGTAAGGTTCCGGTACAAAGATTGAACACAAGAGATAAACTAGGGTTTGAGAGGAGATGGTGTTGTTGAATATGTTGATGGAGATTGCCCTCCCCACGATGGGAGAGTTGTTGGTGATGATGATGACGATGATTTCCCCGTCCGGGAGGGAAGTTCCCCGTGTGGAATCGCTCCGCAGGAGGGCAAAAGTGCTCATGCCCAAGTTCCGCCTCAAGAAGGTGGCGCTTCGTCCCGAAAGTCCCCTCCTGATTTTTTTCTAGGTCAAAATGACTTATATACCAGAAGATGGGCATTGGAGGTGGGCTAAGGAGGGCACAACACCCACCAGGGTGCGCCTGGGCTCCCTGGCGCGCCTAGGTGGGTAGTTATTTGCTCCAATAATTCTTATTTATTCCATAAAAATCATCGTGAAGTTTCAGCTCATTTGGAGTTGTGCAGAATAGGTGGCCTGATGTAGCTTTTTCAGGTCAAGAATACCAGCTGTCGGTATTCTCCCTCTTTGTGTGAACCTTGCTTAGAGAAAAGGCATTATAATTACTCCAAAAAGCATTATTATGCATAAGACATTATAAATAACAGTAGGAAAACATGATGCAAAATGGAAGTATCGACTCCCCCAAGCTTAGACCTTGCTTGTCCTCAAGCGAAAACCGAAATCAAAACCACATGCTTAGAGAGAGAGGCGTCGATAAAACAAAATACGGACATAGAAGCATCATGTATATTATTGTAGCAGTAACAAACTTTAACATAAAACTTTATCATATAACTTCTATCATATAACTTTTCATAAATAAGTAACGATTCATCACAACATCGAAGTATAAAGTATAAACTCTATTGAAAACTAACAAACTATGTTCTCTGTCAACTTTGCAACTACAATTCATCATCTTTTCAGGGAAGGGTCGCGTATCGGAGCCTTTTGGAAAGTCCACATACTCAACCATCATATAGTCTTCTATGATTGCTAACACTCACCGCATACACATGAGCAAAAAGTTTCAACCGGACATAGAGAAAGATAGGGGCTTATAGTTTCGCCTCCCAACGTATTCACCTCAAGGGTGATGTCAACAATAATAACTCATGCCACCCATATCCAACTGGATACATGTGCCTAGATCTTTCCTCACCACATGATGCTTGCCAAAAGAGAAAATAAAAAGGAATAGAGGGAAATATTTGACTCTTGCATAAAAGTAAATACATAAAAGTAAAAGATAGACCCTTCGCAGAGGGAAGTAGAGGTTGCCATGCGCTTTTTGGTTGTATGCTCAATCTCTTAGTGCAAAAGAACGTCACGTTATATTGCCCCTTATGATAGCAACCTTTATTATGCAGTTTGTTGCTTTTATTCTTTGCCATCACAAGTTTGTGCAAGGCTCAATTTTCTCTTACACTAAATGATCCAACACTTTTAGAAGAAATTTTTATTGCCTTATTGCACCGATGACAACTTACTTGAAGGATCTTACTCAATCCATAGGTAGGTATGGTGGACTCTCAAAACAAGATATGGTTTAAGGGTTTTTGGATGCACAAGTAGTATCTCTACTTAGTGCAGAATTTTTGGCTAGCAAAGATGGGGGGCAAGCACCACATGTTAAAGGATCTATGACAATATAACTTCTATGTGAATATGAACGAACTTAAGTCATTACATTGTCTTCCTTGTCCAACGTCAATAGTTTTGGCATATAATATTTTGATGGGGGTTCCCAATCACAAAAGATGTCCAAGATAGTATATTTGCATGTGAATCTTCTCTTCCCTTATTAATTCTTTCATGAATTGCATCGATGACCAATGCTATCTTTGTCAATCTCCAATAAAGTTTTCTACTTATTGATACGTCTCCAACGTATCTATAATTTTTGATTGTTCCATGCTATTATATTATCAATCTTGGATTTTTTATATGCATTTATATGCTATTTTATATGATTTTTGGGACTAACCTATTAACCTAGAGCCCAGTGCTAGTTTTATTTTCCTTGTTTTTGAGTTTTACAGAAAAGGAATACCAAACGGAGTCCAATTGACCTGCCAATTTTTGTGGATTTTTTATGGACCAAAAGAAGCCCCCGAAGTAACAGAGTTGGGCCAGAAGAGTCCCGAGCTGTCCACGAGGGTGGAGGGCACGCCCTACCCCCCTGGGCGTGGGCCCCTATCTCATGGACAACTCGGAGACCCCCCTGACGTGAAACCTACGCCAAAAATTCCTATAAATACACAAACCCCCAGAAAGAAACCTAGATCGGGAGTTCCGCCGCCGCAAGCCTCTGTAGCCACCAAAAACCAATCGGGGCCCTGTTCCGGCACCCTGTCAGAGGGGGATCCCTTACCGGTGGCCATCTTCATCATCCCGGCGCTCTCCATGACGAGGAGGGAGTAGTTCACCCTCGGGGCTGAGGGTATGTACCAGTAGCTATGTGTTTGACCTCTCTCTCTCGTGTTCTTGATGTATCGTGAGCTTTGCTATTATAGTTGGATCTTATGATGTTCCCCCCCTCTACTCTCTTGTAATGGATTGAGGTTTCCCTTTGAAGTTATCTTATCGGATTGAGTCTTTAAGGATTTGAGAACACATGATGTAGGTCTTGCATGTGCTTATATGTGGTGACAATGGGATATTCACGTGATCTACTTGATGTATGTTTTGGTAATCAACTTGCGGGTTCAGTGACCTTGTGAACTTATGCACAGGGGTTGGCACACGTTTTCGTCTTGACTCTCCGGTAGAAACTTTGGGGCACTCTTTGAACTTCTTTGTGTTGGTTGAATAGATGAATCTGAGATTGTGTGATGCATATCGTATAACCATACCCACGGATACTTGAGGTGACATTGGAGTATCTAGGTGACATTAGGGTTTTGGTTGATTTGTGTCTTAAGGTGTTATTCTAGTAAGAACTCTAGGATAGATCGAACGGAAAGAATAGCTTCGTGTTATTTTACTACGGACTCTTGAATAGATCGATCAGAAAGGATAACTTTGAGGTGGTTTCATACCCTACAATAATCTCTTCGTTTGTTCTCTGCTATTAGTGACTTTGGAGTGACTCGTTGTTGCATGTTGACGGATAGTTATATGATCCAATTATGTTATTATTGTTGAGAGAACTTGCACTAGTGAAAGTATGAACCCTAGGCCTTGTTTCAACGCATTGCAATATCGTTTGTGCTCACTTTTATCATTAATTACCTTGCTGTTTTTATATTTTTCAGATTACAAAAACCTATATCTACCATCCATATTGCACCTCTATCACCATCTCTTCGCCGAACTAGTGAACCTATACAATTTACCATTGTATCGGGTGTGTTGGGGACACGAGAGACTCTTTGTTATTTGGTTGCAGGGTTGTTTGAGAGAGACCATCTTCAACCTACGCCTCCCACGGATTGATAATCCTTAGGTCATCCACTTGAGGAAAATTTGTTACTGTCCTACAAACCTCTGCACTTGGAGGCCCAACAACGTCTACAAGAAGAAGGTTGTGTAGTAGACATCAAGCTCTTTTCTAGCGCCGTTGCCGGGGAGGTTAGTGCTTGAAGGTATATCTTTAGATCTTGCAATCGAATCTTTTTGTTTCTTTTTTTATCACTAGTTTAGTCTATAAAAGAAAACCACAAAAAAATGGAATTAAGGTTGCCTCATATGCTTCATCTTTTTAATATCTTTCATGAAAATAAGGATTCCGATAATTGTGCCAAAATGTTAGAAGAAGAATACATTAAAATGTTTGGCACTAAATCTTTGAATAATGAGCATGATTGCAATATTGTTAGTATGAACTCTTTGAATATTCATAGTACTAATGATGATTGCACTAGTCATGATGAAAATGTCTCTTATAAGCATGTCAACTTTTGTGGAGTACATATAGTCTGCAAGTACACACCAAATAGGGAAGATAGATTTTGCAAGAGGCATAAGTATTTAGAAACTAAATTGTTGCAAGAAAGGCTAGATGTTTGTGCTGAAAAATTAAATTTTCTTAGCCATGCTTGTGAACTTGCAATGAACGTGGTCATTTAAATATCCAATGCAAATTGTTTCATGATCGAATCATGTTCGAAAATTGTGATGACTTGATTTCCCTTGCACATCATAATGAACTTAGTTTGCTTTTGGGTTATGAAGAAATGAAACGTATAACTAAGAATATTCCAGAATTTTCCCTTGAGAGAGTTCTTGATTTTGATCTAGAAGAAATTTTTATGTATTGTGCGGTGAATTGTATTGAAAATCCTTATATTGTCAATTACATGAAGACAAGAAAACAAATAGAAGATGAAGAGAATACTAATGAAAGGGAAGAGGCTTCCCAATATCCTCCTATTATTTCTTATGATGAATCAGGTAACGAGGAGGAGCCTTCTATTCAACCAATCTCATTAATAAGGAGCTCCAAAAAGAGGACTAAACCCACACATAATGTGAAGAAGAAAAAGAAAAGACGGAGAAGAAAAGGTAAAAAGGTATCCCTCCCAAATGATGTTGCTCCTATTACTCATTGTGATGATGATAATTGCTATACTATTGGTGCTATCCGTACTATTAATGATGAGAGTGATTACACTTATGATATGAAAAGGCCCAAGCTTGGGGATGCTATGTTTGATGAGAATGACATGTTTGAGAATTTATTTTCTGCAATTAATGTTTGTCCCAAGCTTGGGGATGCTATGTTTAATGAAGATGATATTTTTAGCCTCCCAAGTCTTGAAGCAAATTTATTATGATGATAGCATGCCTCCTATTTATGATGATTATTGTGATGACACTTATGCTATAGAAAGTAGTGATGATTATATTTATAAAACTTGTCATGATTATGATTACCTTTTTTCTTAACCTTACTCTTTTAATGTGGAAACAATTTACAGTATTCGAGTTTCTTATGATACTCCCACTATTCCGAATGAGAAGAATTTTGCTTATGTGGAGAGTAATAAAATTTCTATGCTTGTAGATCATGAAAGGAATGCTTTATGTGATGGTTATATTGTTGAACTAATTCATGATGCTACTGAAAATTATTATGAGGGAGGAATATATGCTTGTAGGAATTGCAATAATATCAAGTTTCCTCTCTATGTGTTGAAAATCTTGAAGATTTGCTTGTTTTACCTTCCTATGCTAGTTGTTTCATGCTCCAATAAGTTGTTTGCTCACAAAATCCTTATGCATAGGAAGTGCGTTAGACTTAAATGTTCTAGTCATATTCTTCATGATGCTCTCTTTATGTTTAAATTCTTATCTTTTATGTGAGCATCATTGAAATCATCATGCCTAGCTAGGGGCGTTAAACGTTAGCGCTTGTTGGGAGGCAACCCAATTTTATTTTTATTCCTTACTTTTTGTTACTGTTTAGTAATAAATAATTCATCTAGACTCTGTTTAGATGTGGTTTTATGTTTTCATTAGTGTTTGTGCCAAGTAGAACCTTTGGGAGGACTTGGGTGAAGTCTTTGCGATCTTGCTGTAATAAACAGAAACTTTTGCGCTCACGAGATTAGATGCCATTTTTTACTAGAGAGTGCTTTTAGGTTGATTCTTTTTGAAGATGATTAATAGACAAATTCTTCACGTCCAACAATTTATTTCAGAATTTTTGGAGTTCCAGAAGTATTTTTTTAAGTCAGATTACTACAGACTGTTCTGTTTTTGATAGATTCTGTTTTCTATGTGTTGTTTGCTTATTTTGATGAATCTATGAGTAGTATCGGAGGGAATGAACCATAGAGAAGTTGGAATACAGTAGATATTACACCAATATGAATTTAGAATGAGTTCACAACAGTACCTAAGTGGTGATTTATTTTCTTATACAAACGGAGCTTACGAATTTTCTGTTAAGTTTTGTGTTGTGAAGTTTTCAAGTTTTGGGTAAAGATTTGATGGACTATGGAATAAGGAGTGGCAAGAACCTAAGCTTGGGGATGCCCAAGGCACCCCAAGGTAATATTCAAGAACAACCAAGAGCCTAAGCTTGGGGATGCCCCGGATGGCATCCCCTCTTTCTTCTTCGTTCATCGGTAACTTTACTTGGAGCTATATTTTATTCACCACATGATATGTGTTTTGCTTGGAGCGTCATTTTATTTTCTTTTGTTTTGCTTGCTGTTTGAATAAAATACCAAGATATGAAAATCTTAAATGTTAGAGGGTCTTCACATAGTTACATAATTATTCAACTACTCATTGATCTTCACTTATATCTTTCGGAGTAGTTTGTCGTTTGCTCTAGTGCTTCACTTATATCGTTTTAGAGCAGGACGGTGGTTTTATTTTGAAGAAATTGATGAACTCTCATGCTTCACTTTATTACTTTGAGAGTCTTAAACATCATGGTAATTTTCTTAGGTTATGAATTTAGTCCTAATATGATGGGTATCCAAGATGGGTATAATAAAAACTTCCATATAGAGTGCATTGAATACTATGAGAGGTTTGATACTTGATGATTGTTTTGAGATATGAAGATGGTAATATTAGAGTCGTGCTAGTTGAGTAATTGTGAATTTGAGAAATACTTATGTTGGAGTTTGCAAGTCCCATAGCATGCACGTATGGTAAACGTTGTGTGACAAATTTGAAGCATGAGGTGTTTCTTTGATTGTCCTCCTTATGAGTGGCGGTTGGGGACGAGTGATGGTCTTTTCCTACCAATCTATCCCCCTAGGAGCATGCGCGTAGTGCTTGGTTTTGGTGACTTGTAGATTTTTGCAATAAGTATGTGAGTTCTTTATGACTAATGTTGAGTCCATGGATTATACACACTCTCACCCTTCCACCATTGCTAGCCTCTTCGGTACCGTGCATTGCCCTTTCTCACCTCGAGAGTTGGTGCAAACTTCGCCAGTGCATCCAAACCCCGTGATATGATACGCTCCATCACACATAAACCTCCTTATATCTTCCTCAAAACAGCCACCATACCTACCTATTATGGCATTTCCATAGCCATTCCGAGATATATTGCCATGCAACTTTCCACCATTTCGTTTATTATGACACACTTCATCATTGTCATATTGCCTTGCATGATCATGTAGTTGACATCGTATTTGTGGCAAGGCCACCATGCATAATTTTTCATACATGTCACTCTTGATTCGTTGCCCCTCCCGGTACACCGCCGGAGGCACTCATATAGACACATATTTTGTTCTAGTATCGAGTTGTAATCATTGAGTTGTAAATAAATAGAAGTGTGATGATCATCATTAATAGAGCATTGTCCCATGAAAAAAAGAAAGTCCAAATAAAAAAAGAAAAAAAGAAAGGCCAAATAAAAAAAGGAAGGCCCAAAAAAAAAGAAGGGACAATGCTACTATCCTTTTTCCACACTTGTGCTTCAAAGTAGCACCATGATCTTTATGATAGAGAGTCTCTTATTTTGTCATTTTCATATACTAGTGGGAATTTTTCATTATAGAACTTGGCTTGTATATTCCAACAATGGGCTTCCTCAAATGCCATAGGTCTTCGTGAGCAAGCAAGTTGGATGCACACCCACTTAGTTTCTTTTTATTGAACTTTCATACATTTACAGCTCTAGTGCATCCGTTGCATGGCAATCCCTACTCCTCGCACTGACATCAATTGATGGGCATCTTCCTAGCTCGTTGATTAGCCGCGTCGATGTGATACTTTCTCCTTTTTTGTCTTCTCCACACAACCCCCATCATCATATTCTATTCCACCCATAGTGCTATGTCCATGGCTCGCACTCATGTATTGCGTGAAAGTTGAAAAAGTTTGAGAATACTAAAGTATGAAACAATTGCTTGGCTTGTCATTGGGGTTGTGCATGATGGGAGCATTTTGTGTGACGAAAATGAAGCATGGCCAAACTATATGATTGTGTAGGGATGAGCTTTCTTTGGCTATGTTAATTTGAGAAGACATAATTGCTTGGTTAGTATGCTTGACGTATTATTATTATTATTATGTCAATATTAAACTTTTATCTTGAATCTTTCGGATCTGAACATTCATGCCACAATAAAGAAAATTACATTGAAAATTATGTTAGGTAGCATTCCACATCAAAAATTCTGTTTTTATCATTTACCTACTCGAGGACGAGCAGGAATTAAGCTTGGGGATGCTTGATACGTCTCCAACGTATCTATAATTTTTTTATTGTTCCATGTTATTATATTATCAATCTTGGATGTTTTATATGCATTTATATGCTATTTTATATATTTTTGGGACTAACCTATTAACCTAGAGCCCAGTGCTAGTTTCTATTTTTTTTCCTTGTTTTTGAGTTTTACAGAAAAGGAATACCAAACGGAGTCCAATTGACCTGCCAATTTTTGTGGATTTTTTATGAACCAAAAGAAGCCCCCGAAGTAAAAGAGTTGGGCCAGAAGAGTCCCGAGCTGTCCATGAGGGTTGAGGGCGCGCCCTACCCCCTGGGCGTGGGCCCCTATCTCGTGGACAACTCGGAGACCCCCCCCCTGACGTGAAACCCACGCCAAAAATTCCTATAAATACAGAAACCCCCAGAAAGAAACCTAGATCGGGAGTTCCGCCGCCGCAAGCCTCTGTAGCCACCAAAAACCAATCGGGACCCTGTTCCGGCACCCTGCCAGAGGGGGGATCCCTCACCGGTGGCCATCTTCATCATCCCGGCGCTCTCCATGACGAGGAGGGAGTAGTTCACCCTCGGGGCTGAGGGTACGTACCAGTATCTATGTGTTTGACCTCTCTCTCTCTCTCTCTCGTGTTCTTGATGTGGCACGATATTGATGTAGCACGAGCTTTGCTATTATAGTTGGATCTTATGATCTTTCTCCCCCTCTACTCTCTTGTAATGGATTGAGTTTTCCCTTTAAAGTTATCTTATCAGATTGAGTCTTTAAGGATTTGAGAACACTTGATGTATGTCTTGCATGTGCTTATCTGTGGTGACAATGGGATATTCACGTGAGCTACTTGATGTATGTTTTGGTGATCAACTTGCGGGTTCAGTGACCTTGTGAACTTATGCACAGGGGCTGGCACACGTTTTCGTCTTGACTCTCCGGTAGAAACTTTGGGGCACTCTTTGAAGTTCTTTGTGTTGGTTGAATAGATGAATCTTAGATTGTGTGATGCATATCGTATAATCATACCCCACGGATACTTGAGGTGGCATTGGAGTATCTAGGTGACATTAGGGTTTTGGTTGATTTGTGTCTTAAGGTGTTATTCTAGTACGAACTCTAGGATAGATCGAACGGAAAGAATAGCTTCGTGTTATTTTACTACGAACTCTTGAATAGATCGATCAGAAAGGATAACTTTGAGGTGGTTTCGTACCCTACAATAATCTCTTTGTTTGTTCTCCGCTATTAGTGACTTTGGAGTGACTCTTTGTTGCATGTTGACGGATAGTTATATGATCCAATTATGTTATTATTGTTGAGAGAACTTGCACTAGTGAAAGTATGAACCCTAGGCCTTGTTTCAACGCATTGCAATATCGTTTGTGCTCACTTTTATCATTAGTTACTTTGCTGTTTTTATATTTTCATATTACAAAAACATATATCTACCATCCATATTGCACCTGTATCACCATCTCTTCGCCGAACTAGTGCACCTATACAATTTACCATTGTATTGGGTTTGTTGGGGACACAAGAGACTCTTTGTTATTTGGTTGCAGGGTTGTTTGAGAGAGACCATCTCCAACCTACTCCTCCCATGGATTGATAAACCTTAGGTCATCCACTTGAGGGAAATTTGCTACTGTCCTACAAACCTCTGCACTTGGAGGCCCAACAACGTCTACAAGAAGAAGGTTGTCTAGTAGACATTACTTATACTCTTCCTTATGTGATGTCATTACTCACCATAAGATTAGAATATAATATTTTTCATTTATTTCCTTTCTTTTTATTTAAAATGGAAGTAAAGAAAATAAAACTCAAACTAAACTTTATTATATATCTCGCACACGATTACAAGGATAGATCACTAAGCAAACACTCGAAAAGAAAGAATCAAACTAAACTTTTATTCATCTGAGGAAAAAGATAACTATGGATCGAACTAAGATAAGTAAAGGCAAAAGATAGTGGAGGTGATACGATGCCAGGGCACCTCCCCCAAGCTTGGCACAAGCCAAGGGGAGTGACCATACCCGATACTCAAGTCTCCTTTGGTGATGAAGAAGAAGGTGTTGGTGGTGAAGTGGTAGTAATCTCATCCTTCAGGCTCAAAAGATACTCCAATCTACTGATGACGCTCCGGAGGGCGATGATGTGCTCTTACAATAAAATATTTTCACAAGTAAGATATTTATTTTGCACATGAACCGTTTCAATGATCCGAAAAGCTTCAATCTCAGTGGGGGTAAGATGATCATAGTAAGGTTTAAGGATATCTTCTTCTTCCTCCTCAGCAGGCAAGGCTTGCTCAACCACCGGCGCTTGATCTCCAGTAGCTTCCTTGCACTTGTTCCCCTTGAAGGCTTCTTTGGGTTCTTCTCTCTTTCAACCTTCATCAACCAAGCATCCTCTTCTACATTGTTGGAGGAGGGAGTAGACATGATGTCTGGCTTAACAGATCTGATAGAAAACAGCGAGAAAAGAAAACAGAAGATTTCTCCGCAGTACGGAGGTCAATGGGTTTGGGGGTATATAAATATTTTTTTATCTTGGGAAACAAGCAAACGGAAGAAAAAAAACAGAGTCCGGAAGGTACCCGAGGTGGGCACAACCCACCTGGGTGCGCCTGGTAAGCTGTCGCGCCCTGGTGTCTTGTGCGCACCAGGGGTGCCTTCCTGGTTGTTTATTATTTTCCTAATTTTTAATATATTCGAAAACTGACAAAAAATATTTTTGCGGGTTTTTCGGAGTCCGTTTACTTACCGTATCACGTACCTCCTCTTTTTTCACGATTTTGGAGTATTCCGGAAGGTTTCATTTATGTGTTCTTCCGGTGTCATAGTTTTGATAATATTGCTTTCAACATTAATGGGTGTACCTGAGATATAATGTTTTATTCTTTGCCCGTTGACAACCTTTGGGTTAGTACCTTCGGCATTATTTATTTTGATAGCTCCAGATCGATAAACCTCCTCAATAACATACGGTACTTCCCATTTGGAGAGAAGTTTGCCTGCAAAGAATCTGAAACAAGAGTTGTACAAAAGAACATATTCTCCAACTTTAAACTCACGCTTTCGGATTCTCTTATCATGCAATCTTTTAACTTTTTCTTTAAATAACTTGGCATTTTCATAGGCTTGGGTTCTCCATTCATCTACTGAGCTAATATCAAATAGCCTCTTTTCACTGGCAAGTTTGAAATCATAGTTGAGTCCTTTAATTGCCCAATATTAATATGCTTTATGTTCTTACTCAAGAGGCAAATGACAAGCTTTCCATAAACCATTTTATAAGGAGACATACCCACAGGATTTTTATATGTTGTTCTATAAGCCCAAAGTGCATCATCTAATTTCTTGGACCAATTCTTCCGGGACCTATTGATAGTTTAACTTTATTTCTCTATTGCTTCAAGTTCAACTTGACCACTAGACTGAGGATGATAGGGTGATGCAATTCTATGGTTGACATCATATTTAGCAAGCATTTTACGAAAAGCACCATGAATAAAATGTGAACCACCATCAGTCATTAAATATCTAGGGACTCCAAACCTTGGGAAAATGACTTCCTTAAGCATTTTAATAGAGGTGTTGTGATCAGCACTACTGGTTGGAATAGCTTCTACCCACTTAGTAACATAATCAACATCAACCAAAATATGTGTATACCCATTAGAGGAAGGAAAAGGTCCCATGTAATCAAATCCCCAAACATCAAATGGTTCAACATCAAGAGAATAATTCATAAGCATTTCCTGACGCTTACCGATATTGCCAATTCTTTGACATTCATCACAAGATAAAACAAACTTACGGGCATCCTTGAAGAGAGTAGGCCAATAAAAACCAGATTGCAATACCTTGTGAGCAGTTCTATCTCCTGCATGATGCCCTCCACAAGCTTTGGAGTGACATTTCCGTAGGATTTGTCCCTGTTCATGCTCAGGTACACAACGTCTAATAATACCATCTACTCCTTCTTTATAAAGATGTGGATCATCCCAAAAGTAATGTCTTAAAGCATAGAAGAATTTTTTTCTTTTGTTGGTACGTGAAACTAGGTGGTATATGTTTAGCAACAATATAATTAGCATAGTCAGCATACAAAGGAGTGTTATGAGAAACATGTATTGCAATTGTTCGTCAGGAAAAATATCATTAATAGGTTGTGGGTCATCAAGAATATTTTCTAGCCTAGACAAGTTATCAGCCACGGGGTTCTCAGATCCCTTTCTATCAGTGATATGTAAGTCAAATTCTTGTAGCAAGAGAACCCACCTAATGAGTCTAGGTTTAGCATCTTTCTTTTCCATAAGATATTTTATAGCAGCATGATCGGTGTGAACAGTCACTTTAGAATCAACAATGTAAGATCTAAATTTATCACAAGCAAACACCACTGCTAAGAACTCTTTTTCATTAGTAGCATAATTGCGTTGGGCACTGTCTAGAGTTTTACTAGCATAATAAATAACATTTAGTTTCTTATCAACTCTTTGTCCTAGAATAGCACCAACAGCATAATCGCTAGCATCACACGTAATTTCAAAAGGCAAGTTCCAATCAGGTGGCTGAACAATAGGTGCAGAAATCAAGGCTTTCTTAAGTGTTTCAAAGGCTTCTACACAATCATCATAAAAAACAAATGGAACATCCTTTTGTAAAAGATTTGTAAGAGGCCTAGAAATTTTAGAGAAGTCTTTAATAAACCTCCTATAGAAACCAACATGACCGAGGAAACTACAAATACCTTTGATATCTTTAGGACATGGCATTTTCTCAATTGCATCAACTTTAGCTTTATCCACCTCAATACCTCGTCCAAATATTTTATGCCCCAAGACAATACCTTCATTAACCATAAAGTGGCACTTCTCCCAACTCAAGACAAGATTAGTTTGCTCACATCCCTGCAAAACTCGATCAAGGTTGCTTAAGCAATCATCAAAACAAGTTCCGTAAATAGAAAAATCATCCATGAAAACCTCAACAATCTTTTCACAAAAGTCGGAGAATATAGCAGTCATACATCTTTGAAAGGTAGCAGGTGCATTGCATAAACCAAAAGGCATACGTCTATAGGCATAAGTTCCAAAAAGGATAAGTAAAGGTGGTTTTCTCTTGATCAGGTTGTGAGACAGGTATTTGAGAAAAACCAGAATATCCATCAAGGAAACAAAAGTGTGTGTGCTTTGATAATGTTTCTAGCATTTGATCGATAAAAGGCAGAGGGTAATGATCTTTTCTAGTAGCTTTATTTAATTTTCAAAAATCGATTACCATTCTATAACCAGTGACAATTCTTTGTGGAATAAGTTCATTCTTATCATTAGGAACAACGGTAATATCTCCCTTTTTAGGGACACAATGAACGGGACTTACCCATCTACTATCAGCTATGGGATAGATTATACCTGCTTCCGGAAGCTTTAGTATTTCAGTTCTTACCACTTCTTTCATCTTAAGATTTAAACGTCGTTGGTGATCAACAATGGGTTTAGCATCAGGCTCCATATTGATCTTTTGCTGACATAGAGTGGGACTAATGCCCTTAAGATCATCAAGAGTATATCCAATAGCAGCACGGTGCTTCTTCAGAATTTTTAATAATCTTTCTTCTTCATGTTCTGAAAGGTTAGCACTAATAATAACAGGATATATCTTTTTCTCATCAAGATAAGCATATTTCAAAGTGCCTGGCAATTGTTTTACAAAAACAGGATCACCTTTAGGTGGAGGAGGACCTCCTAGAGTTTCAATAGGCAAATTGTGTTTAAGAAGAGGTCGTTGTTCGAAGAAATTTTTATCTATTTCATTTCTTTCATGCAGATGCATATCATTTTCATGGTCTAGCAAATATTGTTCTAGTGGATCAGTAGGGGGTACGGCAATAGAAGAAAGACCAATTATTTCATCCTTACTAGGCAACTTGGAAAAATTAAACTCATGAGACTCATCACCAAAACTTACACCGACGGTTTGTTTCTCACAATCTATTTTAGCATTAACGGTGTTCAAGAAAGGTCTACAAAGATAATGGGACAAAAGTCATCTTGTGGGGAACCAAGAACAAGAAAATCAGTAGGATATTTTATTTTCCCACACAAGACTTCAACATCTCTAACAATCCCAAGTGGTGTGATGGTGTCTCTATTAGCAAGTTTAATGGTAACATCTATGTCCTCTATTTCAGCGGGTGCTATATCATTCATAATTTCTTGATATAAGGTAAAAGGAATAGCACTCACGCTAGCACCTAAGTCACATAAACCATGATAACAGTGATCTCCTATTTTGACCGAGACAACAGGCATGCCAACAATGGGTCTATGTTTATCCTTTTCATTGGGTTTGGCAATTCTAGCAGCTTCATCACAGAAGTAAATAACATGCCCATCTATATTTTCTACCAGGAGATCTTTAACCATAGCAACACTAGGTTCTACCTTGATTTGTTCAGCAAGCTTGGGTGTTTTAATATAGCTTTTATTGACCACAGTTGAAACTCTAGCATGTTCCTTAATCTTAACAGGGAAAGGTGGTTTTTCAATATAAGCAATAGGAACAATTGGATCAACATTATATATAATAGTTTCATCTTTAGCTATTACCGGTTCTTTAATTTCTTCTTTAATAGGTGGGTGATATTTAAACCACTTCTCCTTAGGGAGATCAACTTGAGTAGCAAATGATTCACAAAAGGAGGCTACTATCTCAGAGTCAAGTCCATATTTAGTGCTAAACTTTTGAAAAGCATCGGTATTCATAAAAGATTTAACACAATCATATTTAAGCTTAATACCTGACTCCTTACCTTCGTCGAGTTCCCAATCTTCAGAGTTGTGTTTAATTCTTTCTAAAAGATCCCACCTGAATTCAATAGTCTTCTTCATAAAGGAACCAGTACAAGAAGTATCAAGCATGGATTGCTCATCACGAGAAAGCCGGGCATAAAAATTCTGAATGATAATTTCTCCTGAGAGCTCATGATTGGGGCATGAATATAACATTGAATTAAGCCTCCCCCAAGCTAGAGAGATACTCTCTACTTCACGAGGCCAAAAATTATATATATAATTCCGATCACGATGAACTAGATGCATAGGATAATTTTTTTGGTGAAATTCCAATTTCAATCGATTCCAACTCCAAGATCCAATATCATCGCATAGCCTATACCATGCCAATGCTTTTCCCTTCAAAGATAAAGGTAAAACCTTCTTAGCTTCATCTCTGGGTAAACCTGCAAACTTAAATAATCCACAAATTTCATCCACCTATATCAAGTTCATATCAGGATGTTCGGTTCCATCTCCTGCATAAGGATTAGCTAGCAGTTGTTCTATCATACCCGAAGGAGTTTCATAACTAATATTTTCAGTAGGTGCAGTAGGTTGAGGTAACTAATTGTGGTTCCGGTCGAGGTGAAGATACCCCGAACAAACCCCTCAAAGGATTGTTCTCCATAGTAACAAGTGACAATAAATTTCAGCACGTAGTAATAATTTTTCCTTACTGATTTCCACTTGCCAAGAGCGCTTCACTCCTCGGCAACGGCGCCAGAAAAGAGCCTTGATGACTCACAAGTATAGGGGATCAATCGTAGTCCTTCCGATAAGTAAGAGTGTCGAACCTGTGACGCCCGGATAATCAAGCTACAGTGAACCTCTGTTAATGATGCCACGTCACCTCGATTACTGTTGATAAACTCGCGTTGTTTCAAACCCCGTTCAAATTCAAATTTTAAAATCAAGTCGAGCTATAAAAGTTTTCAAACTTTAAAACTAAAATGTTTGAATAATTCTATAAATTCCCCTGATCATCTTGATGTTGAAACCGACTTCATTGGGCTCACAAATAAATACCTAGGAAATTAATAAGTGGTCTAACGGAAAATAAAATGGCCTTTTCAAAATAAGCAATTATTTATTTAACTCCAATTGCCTCCAAACATTGTGTGATAGCTCCTAATAATACAAAGTATTTTTGGGAAAAGTTTTAGTGGCAACAAAATTCATTTGATACAGAAATTAATTACAAAACATGAGCAATAAAAGGAAAAGAAAATAGAAACTAACCTACTGTGCGCCTGGGCCTTGAAGTGAATAGGCAAGGCCCAACCCACCTAGAGCTTGTCCCCAACCTCTCTGTTCATCAGAGGCTGGGTGGACGCCGCTCCTACGTCCGTGGCCATGGATGGCCACGTGCCGAGCATCCAGCCCCTCCCTGACGTCTATAAGGCCCCCCTAGACCAGTACGCGAACCCTAGTCCCCATCATCTCCCCCCTCTCGTGCCATCATCATCGTTTTTGTTCGCACCCGAGCGCTGCCCGCCATGGCCTTCGTCATCCTCACGCCCGCTGCCATCCCCGCGTGGTGAGGCCATGCCCGGACGCTCCTTCCTCGTCCAGTACGTCTTCCTCAAGGAGCAGATCGAGCAGGAGAGCCCCAAGTCGCCAGATCGAGCCGATCCCCTCCTCTGCTGTCGCCGGCGTTCGTCGATGGTCCCGGCGCCCTCTGCCGCTCCTAACCTTCCAACGAGCCACCGTGCGCTCCTACATAAGCACCCCGACATTTCCCCTCTACCAGCGCCATCAATCTTGCCCTCTAGTTACCGTCGCCATTGCTGTTGCTGCTCCACCGCCGCTGTTGAGCTCACCGTTGTTGCCCTCGTCCACCTCGGGATGAGCTGAAACTACTGCCGTGCTGCTGGGGCTCCAGTGAAACGCGTAGCTCCTTTGGTTCGTCAACAACATGTGGCCGTGGCCTCGATTTCCATTGAACCGGAGCCCCTGCCTCTGCCTTAGCACGTCGTCGGTGTCGTTTCCGGTCGTCTCCGGCCAAGATGCCGCCACCGTTCGACGCAGCTCGTCATGCCCGATCGAAAGAGCCCAGTCGTGCATCCGCCCGGGGCCGCCGTGGCCGCACTCGTGCTCCTGTGCGCGTCTGCTCCTGCTCATGTCCATCCCCACGCACCTCCTGGCCACGCGCGCGCATGCGGCAAATTCTGGCCGCCACCCCCGTGTGTCGCTGCTGCTTCTTCTGGCGCGCGCCTGCTCGGCTGCTGCGCTACCGCTTCTCGCTGATGCTCGGCTGCTGCGCTAGTGCTGCTGCTTGCTGCCGCAGCTGCACTGCTGCTCACTACTACTACTGCTCATGCTAGCGGCTGCCTTGCTGATGCATTGTTGCTGCTGATGATGATGGCCATGGCCGCCGTGGCGCTGCGCCTATGCGTACTGGCCATGGCAACACATCCGTGGCACATCCACTAGATGTGAGGCCGGCCCTTGCTCAATTAGTGCTAGCTTAGATTAGGATTAATTTATTGATTAATTAGTACTCCCTCTGTCAACTTTTATAAGAGCGTTTAGAAAGTGCAGTTCAAATTTCGTAACGCTACGCAAATTGTGTCGTTTCCCATTTTGCCCCCGCGCTCACTCACTCATTTCTCACTCGCTCTGCTGATTCCCCTCCCTCTTACCGCACTCCCTCCCCAAATCCCTAGCTCCCTCTCGCCGGCGCCGCTTTCCCTCCCGCCGGCGCCACTCCCTAGCTCGCCAGCGTCGGCGTCGCCCCTTCTCCCTTTCGCCTGCGCCGCTTTCTCCCTCTCGCCGGCGTCTCCTGCGCCACCTTCTCCCGCTCGAGGCAAAGTTTCCTTTTTTTACCAAGGTCGAGGAGGAGCGGGAGGACAGCCTTGTCCTGCTCAACGACGGTGACGGTTTTCTTCTGCTCGACGAACACCGGCACTCCTCGTCACTCTCGACCTGCAAGGAGGAGCGCCTACCCCATGTTGGGCCAGAGATCTGCTGGAGAAAGGAGTGCGTGAAGAAGCCCCTACAGCGGCAGAAGCAGGGGCGGGGGAGCGCGGACGCCGGGGTCGTCCACGGCATCGTCGAAGCAGAGCAGCGGTGGGTCCTCGTTTAGGCTGCGGCAGCTCCTCAATGCGCGCCGCCATCTTCCTCTGCTGTGTCGACGGTGGATTGCGGCGAAGTCTGTGTGTGTAGGTACTCTTCTTGCTTTTGTATGGATGTATGGATGATTCGAGGAGTACTATTGTCTAGAGAAGTGCATAGAAGAATTGCTCTAGGAACTCACGGATGCGAGTGGTGGGCTTGCTGCTTTTACCCCAGAAATAATCATACTGCATCTAGGAGTAAAATGCCAAATAGGAATGCCAATGATGTCATGCTGCTTCTTTTCATACTACGCTTCTTTTCATACTCAGTTTGTATCGCCAATTTTTGCAAGAACACATGTGCTATAGCAAATGCAGTGGAGCAGGTATCCAACCAATCACCTGTCATTTGCTACTATTATAACAAATGCGGTCTTATCTACCGCTTTTGTGAATCTTTTGTTCGAGTACAAATGATGAAATGTGGGCATTTAGTTTATAAGAAAATGCCAGTGCGGCAAGACTCTCAACAGTGTATGCTTTACATTGCTCTGCTTATGACCATGAGCAGCCTGACCATGATCTTTTAATTTTGTCCAATTAATCTACCACTAGAACGAGTACTCTTTCATTAGCCTATTTATCTACTTCCACTAGAGGCATGTTTGTGTTATTTTTTTCTAAGAGGTGCAGGAATAAAAGAAGGCTGACGGCAGAGTAGCATCTTATTTGCACAAGCTTATTTGGTGAATTATCAGCCGAGTCCTATTATATTAGTTGGTGAATTATTAGCACAATATTAGGAGCTCCTCGTTCATGTTGAATCGATGTAGAAAGGACCAGGAGTAATTATCTTCTCTCCTACTCCAACAAACAAAAGGAAATTTAGAAACTCTCCTCTCCAACAAACAACATAAAATTCAGAAATTTGCATACAATTCAGAATATTTCAGAAAATGTAATCATACAAACGATTGGAGTGCCTTCTAATCTTGCGAAGCTTGAGTTTCTTGTAGAGTGTAATATGACTGACACCCAATTGGCGAGCAAGTGACCTGAGAGTCGACCTTCTATTCAAAGGAACTGTGGGGATTTGGGATAGAGTATCATCCTTTCCTTTCCTCCCGCATCTTCGTTTCCTTCCGCTAGATACATCCACCTCTTGACCAAGCGCTTTTTGTCGCTCTGCTATCGTCCAGATTTTTCGAATATGTTGAACACCAACTTGAAAATTTTGAGAAACATCCTTCCTGTCATTTCTTTTGAACTTGCCACCCCTAGCCAGATGCAAGGTATGTAGTGCCATGTAGCCAGCATATCTCTGCTCATCTGTCATTGACTTTCTTTGCCTACGCAATTGCTGACCACCTACAGTAGCAAAAGAAAAAGAAACTTAGGGAAATGATGGAGGCCTTGATGATCACAAGATAGACCACATGTTGCGGGTAGCTAGCTAGAGTGGCCAGCAGGAGTACTTGCTGCTTGACCATGCACTGCTTCTTCTTCTTCTTGGAGTTCCATATCAACTTCTTCTTAGAGTTCCATGTCAATGTCTTCTTGGAGTTCCATGTCAACTTCTTCTTGGAGTTCCATATCAACTTCTTCTCGTGCAGGTGGAGTACTTGCTTGAGGTCCAGGTTCATCCTCTTCTGGTGGAGAACAATTTAGGTCAAGGTTCAACATCTTCGTGTTGCTGTTGTTGTTGCTATTGCTCTTGATATTGTTGATGTGTGCTGCTAATTTACGCCTGATGCTGCTACTAATTTGATGCAGCTGTTGTTGCTTGAGCTACTGCTGTTGCTGCTGTGTTTGTTGCTGGAGTACTTGCTTGAGCTACTGCTGCTAATTTGTTGATGGAGTACTTGATTGAGCGACTGCTGCTGCCATTGTGTTGCTGCTTCTCTTGCTTATATCTGCATGAACAAGTCCATCAAATGACACAATCTTTAGTTTATATGGTTCAGAACTGGTTAAGTTTATAAGCTAAAACATCAGATATGCAGATATTTGAACTCTCTGAAATAAATTTATATGGGGTATCATTAGATGCTGCTACAAAGATTCTGCTCTCTCTAAATTCTGCTAACTGGTAATTTTAATATAGACAAGTGCTATATATGATGTTCCTGACCCACAATCAGTAGGAGTACAATGCTCTTACAAATTTTGCATACTGTAGAAATTAAACTTGTGAATGTTGCACTCATACTGTTGTAGAGATTCATGTTGTGACAGTCATAGTTGATCCATTTAGACAAGGAGTATTGTGCAGTAGGAGTACAATAGTCTGTATTTTGACAGACAAGTGCAGCATCCCATAGTGAATTCTCCTGTAAATTTTGTAAATAATGCATAGATAGACAAGTGCAGCATCTAATGTGTGACATGCATAACTGAATCTAATTGATCCTTGTACTGATACTTGAGTCTGTTTGAAGAATTTACAGTAAAATTTACTCCAGGGAGCAAGATCACATTACTGCAGTTAGGTACTCCCAGCTGCAGTTCATGATTTACTTTAGCAAGATCACATTACCGCAGACAAGTACTCCATGCTGTAGTTCATGATCTTACTGTGATTACAGCATGAGAACAAGGAGTAAATTCTTCTGTAAATTCAAGGAGTAATTTCTTTCATGGAATAATTTCTGTTGTTGTGCAAGGGGCGAGGCGAGGAGAACCTGCCTGGAGACAACGTGTTGCGTGCGCCAGCGACGAGCCAGGTGGGCTGGGCGCAACCAGGACCAAGCTGAGGGGGTGGCGACCAATTTCGCGTGGCGGCGACGAGGCCGTGCCGGCTGCGACCAAGCTGGGGGCGGCGACGACCAAACTGGGCGCCTGGGCACGGCGGCGACCAAACTGGACGAAGGGGTTGAGCACCTAGAGACGGGGCCGAGCACCTGGATAATGGGGACGACTCGAGCTCGTGGCGGAAGACGAGGAGACGAGCTCCTAGAGGAAGGGGACGGTGCGAGCTCCTGGAGGAGGGGGCGACCCGAGCTTCTGGAGGAAGGTGAAGACACGAGCTCTTAGAGGATGGGGACGGCGCGAGCTCTTGGAGGATGGGGACAGCGCGAGCTCCTGGGGGATGGGGACGGCGTGAGCTCCTGGAGGATGGGGATGGGGCGAGCTCCCGGAGGAGGAAGACGGCTTGAGCTCTAGAGGAGGAAGACGACGTGAAATTCAAATCGGGGTAAAATAGTCTAATTCGCCATCTATCGGCTGTGTCCTAAAATTCTAAACGCTCTTATAAAAGTTTACAGAGGGAGTACATAACAAATGACGTGTGAGACCACTTCGGTTATTTAACCTTTTATTAAACTAAAGTCAATGACAATCGGGACCCGCTTACACTATTCACATATTGACCAGTCAATCTTTGACTGGGTCAAACCAACCCCCACAGGCCCCACTGTCATACACTGTGGCTAGATAGCACTAGGTAGCAAAATTATATTCTATTTATTTTAATAAATCCAGAGAAACTTTAACCTTTAAAAATTAATAGAAAATAAACCGTAGCTCGGATGGAAAAACTTTGTACATGAAAGTTGCTCAAAAAGACGAGAGGAATCCGGATACGCAGCCCGTTCGTCCGCCACGCGTCCCTAGCATAGCAAACCTGCAACCTTCCCCCTCCGATTCATCTGTCCAAAAACGCAGAACACCGGGGATACTTTCCCGGATATTTCCCCCCTTCGCCGGTATTACCTATCCCTGCGTTAGATCACCTCTAGCACCGCGTATTGCCATGTTATGCTTTGTGATGCTTTGATTGCTCTGTTATTTATTGTGCTCCCCTCCGTTACTTTTTCCGATAGACCCCGAGACCGCTGCCGGTACCCCTGTGATCGACTACATCGACGACGAACCCTTCTTGCCAGAGCAACTAGGCAATCCCCCTCCTTGATCACCAGATATCGCCTATTCCTTCTCTCTACTGCTTGCATTAGAGTAGTGTAGCATGTTACTGCTTTCGGTTAATCCTATTCTGCTGCATAGCCTGTCATTGTTGCTACAGTTGTTACCCTTACCTGCTATCCTAATGCTTAGTATAGGATGCTAGTGTTCCATCAGTGGCCCTACACTCTTGTCCGTCTGCCATGCTATACTACTGGGCCTTCACTTCGGGAGGTGATCACGGGCATATGCTATATACTTTATACTGTTACATTACTTATGATACTGTTCGGAGATGGGGGCTGAAGGGGCAGGTGGCTCCATCCCGGTAGAGGTGGGTCTGGGTTCCCGACGGCCCCCGACTGTTACTTTGTGGCGGAGCGACAGGGCAGGTTGAGACCACCTAGGAGAGAGGTGGGCCTGGCCTGGTCGGTGTTCGTGGTTACATCAATTAACACGCTTAACGAGATCTTGTTATTTGATCTGAGTCTGGCCACTGGCCTATACGCACTAACCAACTACGCGGGAACAGTTATGGGCACTCGACGTTGTGGTATCAGCCAAAGCCTTCTTGACGTCAGCGACTGAGCGGCGCGCGCCGGGTTGGACCACGTAACGCAACTTCCTTTGTAATGGAGGTTGCTAGGTCTGCTCTTCGGCCGCCCATGCAACGTGCAGGTGTGCAATGGATGATGGGCCCAGACCCCTGCGCGCATAGGATTTAGACCGGCGTGCTGACCTCTCTGTTGTGCCTAGGTGGGGCTGCGACGTGTTGATCTCCCGAGGCCGGGCATGACCCAGGGAAGTGTGCCGGCCAAATGGGATCGAGCGTGTTGGGTTATGTGGTGCACCCCTGCAGGGAAGTTTATTTATTTGAATAGCCGTGTCCCTCGGTAAAAGGACGACCCGGAGTTGTACCTTGACCTTATGATAACTAGATACGGATAATTAACAAAACACACCCTTCCAAGTGCCACATATAACCCGGTGATCGCTCTCACGCAGGGCGACGAGGGGAGGATCGCCGGGTAGGATTATGCTATGCGATGCTACTTGATGAACTTACCATCTACTCTCTTCCACATGCTGCAAGATGGAGGCTGCCAGAAGCGTAGTCTTCGATAGGATTAGCTATCCCCCTCTTATCTGGCATTCTGCAGTTCAGTCCACCGATATTGCCCTTTACACAGATACCCATGCATAAGTAGTGTAGATCCTTGCTTGCGAGTACTTTGGATGAGACTCACGGTTGCTTTTCTCCCTCTTTTCCCCCTTTCCATTCTTCCTGGTTGTCGCAACCAGATGCTGGAGCCCAAGAGCCAGACGCCACCGTCGACGATGACTCCTACTACACCGGAGGTTCCTACTACTACGTGCAGGACGCTGACGACGACCAGGAGTAGTTTAGGAGGATCCCAGGCAGGAGGCCTGCGCCTCTTTCGATCTGTATCCCAGTTTGTGCTAGCCTTCTTAAGGCAAACTTGTTTAACTTATGTATGTACTCAGATATTGTTGCTTCCGCTGACTCGTCTATGATCGAGCACTTGTATTCGAGCCCTCAAGGCCCCTGGCTTGTATTATGATGCTTGTATTACTTATTTATGTTTTTAGAGTTGTGTTGTGATATCTTCCCGTGAGTCCCTGATCTTGATCGTACACGTTTGCGTGCATGATTAGTGTACGATTGAATCGGGGGCGTCACAAGTTTGTATCAGAGCCGGCTGCCTGTAGGAATCCCCCTTGCCAACTCCTTGGCCGAAGTTGAGTCTAGTCATTGCAAAACCTTTACTAACATGGCTGTGAGGCCTATGGGCCCACATCGCCATTGGGCGGTATTAGGATCTTTTATTCCTCGTCTATGCTCTGGGACTCTTATCTCTCTTCTACTCGGGTTAAATGGTTTTACTAACTCTAACTCTAGGTTCTCGTAACTACTTCCTCCCAGAGAGCCACTCGATACACATGATCGCTTGATGCACTAGAAGATTCCGAAGTTACTCTCCGATGTTCCCTCGATACTTTGTACCATCGCTTTTGCAATTACATTCCATCGATAAACCCCAATTGATAACCAAGTACACTTGCCATTCATACAATCATTCCTCGTTGATCTTGCTATTACAAGATACCCCAAAATTCTCTCTAATGTTCCGATAATACTTTGTGCCTACTGCCTTGCAGTTCTTTGCCACATGAATACCCCTACGGATAAATTTCTTGCACTTACCGAGTATCCACTCATCCCCAGTTGATTCATGAATGTCACCAATCTTCGAAATACCATTCGATCTTCCGAAAATCCTCAGTAGCCTATTGCTCTTGATCTTCTTTACCTGCTTGCATAATGGTTACTTCCATATGTCTCGCAATATTCATTAAAATACTTTGTGACCGACATTCTGATCTTGTTGATTCAACATGTGTGTGAATGCACACAATCATCGGTTATTCCCTGAAAATTATCCTTCCGGCTTAGACGTCATTTTGAACATGAGCTGGTTCTCAGCCAATTAAATTATTGTCGATTGTACCCCTAAGTCTATTCAAATTATCCATCCTTTATCAGAGCGTTTGCTTCTGATCCCTTGGTTTGGAAATTTTAATTCCTTTTGCATTTGAGCTTGACTTAGTCAGTTGTTTCTATAATCAGATCTCCTTGCATTCTTTCTTCTTCTGGTTGAGTACCGATGCTCACATCAAATCCCTTAGGGACCGCCAGGTCCTTTGTTGGATTTTGTCCGACACCGTACTTCGTATTCGTTAACCTTGTGAGCCTTTCCTCAGATACATAATGCCTTTGGTAAATTGTATCCCTGCTTTTGTCAACCATGCTCTGCTCCCGAGCTTGAGTTATTTACTCCGAAGTTTGTGGTATATATTCCTAGATGCCCCGATGGGTTGAACCATTACCTCCCTAATCTGTGTGGACCCGAAAGATTTCACGGGTCATACTTATCTGGTATTGCACCAGGTAAAACGTTCAACAACTAATGTCATTTTTGAAATACGAGAGGTGAAATGGAAGGTTATGCATTGAGGAAGTGGGAGTCGACCTTGAACCTTTGTGTTCATGCCCATGGACACGATGTAGACCCTATCATGGAAGCTTCTTGTAATAATAACTATTTCATTGATATAATATCCTTTGGTATCGGTGAATTGATCCTTTGCAATCGTGGTTCCGACCATATGTTCTTCTTTGATCCCATTTCTCGGGCAAGTTTAAGCACTTGTCTTCTGTGGATCAATACACTTGTCCAACCTTTACTTTGGTATATCGTCGAGTATTACCCCCCCCCCGGTATCTCGAGATTGTCACGGAACTGCATAACTTCTTATGAGTTCTTCGTCAAGTACTACATTCTCACCGATTCCAAATTTTTTTCACGGGCTCTAAGTTATTAAACCCTCAAGGACACCGATAACTGAATCGAGTCTGCATCGCGATTAAACAAATCTTAGTAATCTTCTTTACTTACGAGTTTGTACTGATCATGTCATCCCAAGCCTGATCGGCTATATCAGTATTGTGCTGATTTTAACTATGCTACCTGGTCCTTATTTTCGGAGCACCACTTTCGGTGATGAGCTAAGCTTACGTCGATCTTCCTTGTCTTGTCGTTTCACCTCGAACAACAAGCTTGATTCTGAGTTGGTGTCGTATTCATGGTTCCAATAATCTTTCTCTGCATTAGTCATGTTGCTTGATGTAGCCGTTGTTCAATTGCTTCTTCGTGGAGCCTCTCGACAAAATTTGTCATGATCATCATCAGCATTCTGAGCTCTTCCAGGATATCAATCGACTTCATGATGAGAAATACCATCCTTGCCCCTTGATGATTTGTGTTATCATCGACAACATTAATGCCTTCCCCCAATACAACCTTGTTCATGTTATGGAGCTCCTTGCTATCCAGCTTATGTTATGTTCTACCTTGGAGTATTACCGTCTTTAATGTCAAGAATGTAGCGAGAATTTCACCACCTAATAAGAATTCTTGGTACAAGTGATACTTCTCACCATCTCCGTTCATTTCTTGGTCCCCGTGTTGTTTCTAACTGGAATACCGACAACTGAACTATGACGTGTGAATTCAAAACTTCTACCAACTCCATTGCTTTGAAGTGAGTGGACGATAGCTTCAATCTAAGTCTTTTGGTTATTGAATCACCATTCTAACATTGATCGTGCTACTATAAGCCCATAATTCGGGCGCACCTTTCAACCAATGGTTAATGGTGTATGTTTTCCTCGAGCATACATCATTATACCATTTGATCTGACAAATGTTATCTCCTTGTTCACATCATTGTGGAAATCCATCTTGTTGGAAATCTCAATGAAGTGTCGCTGAGACCATCAGCCACCTCCCCATCCTCTCCTTGGTTTAATGATGAACTCTTGTTTTGGACTCGCTCCCATGGTTCATTTCTCGAGAATCTTACATTGTCATCTCGTCAATTTGTGTTGCACCTTTTCTTCTCTGGCATCCTAAGTCAGAAGTATCCTGACACCAATCGGATCTGAACCTCGGTCAGATATGATGGTTGGGACATATTTCCAAGAGTTATAACATTGGTCTTTATATGACTCGGTAAGGTGATGTCATGCCTAGCACACCTGACCGGAGGACCTATTGTTATAATTTCCTTTTTAGCAAGGAGAACCATTCTTCCATGAGGAAATTGGATGACTTGTTTTATAAAATTTTCCTGATGGATCCCTTGTATTCCAACGTCCGACCTTGCTCGAAGACCATGTCAATGCTATCTCGAAGCATGTCTGTGGTACTCCGATTTTCAACAAGAAGATTTGAAGCCCAATGCTAAATGCTTCTTGCTCAATTATCCAAACACTGTTGTAGGGGTAATGTCATGAAATTTCTCTCCACTTACCTAAAGAGTTTTCTACATTATGTCTTGTCACAGATATCATGCCCTACTTGTCCTTGGGAAGGATATACCCCTGAAATACGTGTTTAAACACAATTTCCTTTCCGTTGTTCTGTTTAATCTGTTGATCACAATTTCCTTTCCATTGTTTGGTTTAACCTTTCATGTGATCTATATGATCTAAGCAGTAATATTCTCCTGCTTATGTAAACACCTCGGTGTACAATTCTGTCAGCAATACCCTGTTACTATTGTTGATGACATTCCGGTAGCCACCGATGGACGAGAACTTTGCCTATTGGTCCGCCTCGTTCAACGAGCAGGAAAATGGTTCTCTTCGTCCCTCACCCTTGGTACAGACATTGTTGCCGACATAACTGACAGGTTATCCTCTGACATGCCTTGCTTACATGATCGTGCAAGACGTCACCATCCTTCCTACTTTTAACCCACGTGGTGGGCCCATAACCCACATTTCCACATGATCAAAACTTGACTCTCGTGTACACCCCCTATTCTCAAGGTTGTTCCTCGCATGGGGCCTCGTATGAAATTCACGAGCCACCTTCCGAGGGATCATCAATTTTGGTATCAGACAAAATACTTATTCCCATTGCTTTGAACTCCTTTCACGCCCTATATCAGGCATCGACCGATTGCCTGCCTGCTCGAAACTTCCCATGATACCTCCTTACTTTGCTCTCGATATTTTCCTAAGTTTCAATTCGGGAGTTGCTTTCCGCCACCAACCCCGTTATTTTCGACCAAATAGTCAACCTTGCAGAGGTTCGTTCTCCCGGACTACCCCCCTTATTCTTTCGTAAGTACGATGGAGTTCCTGAAGAAAGGATGCTGACCTCATCATGATGACCCGAAGCAGAGAAATGAAGACATCAATGTAATGGATCGACCTCTTCGAGAAGAGCAACCAAAACCGACAAGATCCGTTAGAATTTCGTAACCAGAAACCCCCTTACTCCACCTCTTAAATCTCGGGACGAGATTTCTTGTAGTGGAGGAGAATTGTGACGCCCGGATAATCAAGCTACAGTGAACCTCTGTTAATGATGCCACGTCACCTCGATTACTGTTGATAAACTCGCGTTGTTTCAAACCCCGTTCAAATTCCAATTTTAAAATCAAGTCGAGCTATAAAAGTTTTCAAACTTTAAAACTAAAATGTTCGAATAATTCTATAAATTCCCCTGATCATCTTGATGTTGAAACCGACTTCATTGGGCTCACAAATAAATACCTAGGAAATTAATAAGTGGTCTAACGGAAAATAAAATGGCCTTTTCAAAATAAGCAATTATTTATTTAACTCCAATTGCCTCCAAACATTGTGTGATAGCTCCTAATAATACAAAGTATTTTTGGGAAAAGTTTTAGTGGCAACAAAATTCATTTGATACAGAAATTAATTACAAAACAGGAGCAATAAAAGGAAAAGAAAATAGAAACTAACCTACTGTGCGCCTGGGCCTTGAAGTGAACAGGCAAGGCCCAACCCACCTAGAGCTCGTCCCCAACCTCTCTGTTCATCAGAGGCTGGGTGGACGCCGCTCCTACGTCCGTGGCCATGGATGGCCACGTGCCGAGCATCCAGCCCCTCCTTGACGTCTATAAGGCCCCCCTAGACCCAGTACGCGAACCCTAGTCCCCATCATCTCCCCCCCTCTCGCGCCGTCATCGTTGTTTTTGTTCGCGCCCGAGCGCTGCCCGCCATGGCCTTCGTCATCCTCACGCCCGCTGTCGTCCCCGCGTGGTGAGGCCATGCCCGGACGCTCCTTCGTCGTCCAGTACGTCTTCCTGGAGGAGCAGATCGAGCAGGAGAGCCCCAAGTCGCCGGATCAAGCCGATCCCCTCCTCTGCTGTCGCCGGCGTTCGTCGACGGTCCCGGCGCCCTCTGCCGCTCCTAACCTTCCAACGAGCCACCGTGCGCTCCTACGTAAGCAACCCGACATTTCCCCTCTACTAGCGCCATCAATCTTGCCCTCTAGATGCCGTCGCCATTGCTGCTGCTGCTCCACCACCGTTGTCGAGCTCACCGTTGTTGCCCTCGTCCACCTCGGGATGAGCTGAAACTACTGCCGTGCTGCTGGGGCTCCAGTGAAACGCGTAGCTCCTTTGGTTCGTCAACAACATGGCCGTGGCCTTGATTTCCATTGAACCGGAGCCCCTGCCTCTGCCTTAGCACATCGTCGGCGTCGTTTCCGGTCGTCTCCGGCCAAGATGCCGCCACCGTTTGACGCAGCTCGTCATGCCCGATCGAAAGAGCCCAGCCGTGCATCCGCCCATGGCCGCCGTGGCTGGACCTCGCCGTGGCCGCACTCGTGCTCCCCGCGCACCTCCTGGCCACGCGCGCGCGCATGCGGCAAATTCTGGCCGCCACTCCCGTGTGCCGCTGCTGCTTCTTCTGGCGCGCGCCTGCTCGGCTGCTGCGCTACCGCTTCTCGCTGATGCTCGGCTACTGCGCTAGTGCTGCTGCTTGCTGCCGCAGCTGCGCTGCTGCTCACTACTACTACTGCTCATGCTAGCGGCTGCCTTGCTGATGCATTGTTGCTGCTGATGATGATGGCCATGGCCGCCGTGGCGCTGCGCCTATGCGTACTGGCCATGGCAACACATCCGTGGCACATCCACTAGATGTGAGGCCGGCCCTTGCTCAGTTAGTGCTAGTTTAGATTAGGATTAATTTATTGATTAATTAGTACATAACAAATGACGTGTGAGACCACTTTGGTTATTTAACCTTTTATTAAACTAAAGTTAATGACAATCGGGACCCGCTTACACTATTCACATATTGACCAGTCAATCTTTGACTGGGTCAAACCAACCCCCACAGGCCGCACTATCATACAATGTGGCTAGATAGCACTAGGTAGCAAAATTATATTCTATTTATTTTTAATAAATCCAGAGAAACTTTAACCTTTAAAAATTAATAGAAAATAAACCGTAGCTCGGATGGAAAAACTTTGTACATGAAATTGCTCAAAACGACGAGACGAATCCGGATACGCAGCCCGTTCGTCCGCCACGCGTCCCTAGCATAGCAAACCTGCAACCTTTCCCCTCCGATTCATCTGTCTGAAAACGCGGAACACCGGGGATACTTTCCCGGATATTTCCCCCCTTCGCCGGTATTACCTATCCCTGCGTTAGATCACCTCTAGCACCGCGTATTGCCATGTTATGCTTTGTGATGCTTTGATTGCTCTGTTATTTATTGTGTTCCCCTCTGTTACTTCTTTCCGATAGACCCCGAGACCGCTGCCGGTACCCCTGTGATCGACTACATCGACGACGAACCCTTCTTGCCAGAGCAAGTAGGCAAGCCCCCTCCTTGATCACCAGATATCGCCTATTCCTTCTCTCTACTGCTTGCATTAGAGTAGTGTAGCATGTTACTGCTTTCGGTTAATCCTATTCTGCTGCATAGCCTGTCATTGTTGCTACAGTTGTTACCCTTACCTGCTATCCTAATGCTTAGTATAGGATGCTAGTGTTCCATCAGTGGCCCTACACTCTTGTCCGTCTGCCATGCTATACTACTGGGCCGTGATCACTTCGGGAGGTGATCACGGGCATATGTTATATACTTTATACTGTTACATTACTTATGATACTGTTCGGAGATGGGGGCTGAAGGGGCAGGTGGCTCCATCCCGGTAGAGGTGGGCCTGGGTTCCCGACGGCCCTCGGCTGTTACTTTGTGGCGGAGCGATAGGGCAGGTTGAGACCACCTAGGAGAGAGGTGGGCTTGGCCCTGGTCGGCGTTCGTGGTTACATCAATTAACACGCTTAACGAGATCTTGGTATTTGATCTGAGTCTGGGCACTGGCCTATACGCACTAACCAACTACGCGGGAACAGTTATGGGCACTCGACGTCGTGGTATCAGCCAAAGCCTTATTGACGTCAGCGACTAAGCGGCGCGTGCCGGGTTGGACCGCGTAACGCAACTTCCCTTGTAATGGAGGTTGCTAGGTCTGCTCTCCGGCCACCCACGCAACGTGCAGGTGTGCAATGGGCGATGGGCCCAGACCCCTGCGCGCATAGGATTTAGACCGGCGTGCTGACCTCTCTGTTGTGCCTAGGTGGGGCTGCGACGTGTTGATCTCCCGAGGCCGGGCATGACCCAGGAAAGTGTGTCCGGCCAAATGGGATCGAGCATGTTGGGTTATGTGGTGCACCCCTGCAGGGAAGTTTATTTATTTGAATAGCCGTGTCCCTCGGTAAAAGGACGACCCGGAGTTGTACCTTGACCTTATGACAACTGGAACCGGATACTTAATAAAACACACCCTTCCAAGTGCCAGATATAACCTGGTGATCGCTCTCACACGGGGCGACGAGGGGAGGATCGCCGGGTAGGATTATGCTATGCGATGCTACTTGGTGAACTTACCATCTACTCTCTTCTACATGTTGCAAGGTGGAGGCTGCCAGAAGCGTAGTCTTCGATAGGATTAGCTATCCCCCTCTTATTCTGGCATTCTGCAGTTCAGTCCACCGATATTGCCCATTACACAGATACCCAGGCATAAGTAGTGTAGATCATTGCTTGCGAGTACTTTGGATGAGTACTCACGGTTGCTTTTCTCCCTCTTTTCCCCCTTTCCATTCTTCCTGGTTGTCGCAACCAGATGCTGGAGCCCAGGAGCCAGACGCCACCGTCGACGACGACTCCTACTACACCGGAGGTTCCTACTACTACATGCAGGACGCTGACGACGACCAGGAGTTGTTTAGGAGGATCCCAGGCAGGAGGCATGCGCCTCTTTCGATCTATATCCCAGTTTGTGCTAGCCTTCTTAAGGCAAACTTGTTTAACTTATGTCTGTACTCAGATATTGTTGCTTCCGCTGACTCGTCTATGATCGAGCACTTGTATTCGAGCCCTCGAGGCCCCTGGCTTGTATTATGATGCTTGTATGACTTATTTATGTTTTTAGAGTTGTGCTGTGATATCTTCCCGTGAGTCCCTGATCTTGATCGTACACATTCATGTGATGATTAGTGTACGATTGAATCGGGGGCGTTACAGAACCCAACGAGGAGCAGAAGGAAATGACAAGCGGTTTTCAGCAAGGTAATGTCTGCAAGCACTGAAATTATAAGTAACGAGTAGTTTGATAGCAAGGTAATTTGTAACGAGCAAGTAACGGTAACGGTAATAAAAGTGCAGCAAGGTATCCCAATCCTTTTGAGGCAAAGGACAGGCCAAAACGGCCTCTTATATATGAGAAGCAAAGTGTTCTTGAGGGTACACGGGAATTTCATCTAGTCACTTTCATCATGTTGGTTTGATTTGTGTTCGCTACTTTGATAATTTGATATGTGGGTGGACCAGTGCTTAGGTGTTGTTCTTACTTGAACAAACCTCCTACTTATGATTAACCCCCTCGCAAGCATCCGCAACTACGAGAAAAGTATTAAGAATAAATCTAACCATAGCATTAAACTTTTGGATCCAAATCAGCCCCTTATAGAATAGCGCATAAACTAGGGTTTCGGCTTCTATCACTCTCGCAACCCATCATCTAATAACTACTCCACAATGCATTCCCTTAGGCCCAAAGTATGGTGAAGTGTCATGTAGTCGACGTTCACATGACACCACTAAGGGAATCACAACATACATACCATCAAAATATCGAACACATATCAAGATCACATGATTACTTGCAACAAGATTTCTCCCGTGACCTCAAGAACAAAAGTAACTACTCACAAATGATAATCATGCTCATGATCATAGGGGTATTAAATAGCATAATGGATCTGAACATATAAGCTTCCACCAAATAAACCATATAGTAATCAACACTACTAGTCACCCACAAGCACCAATCTAAGGTTCCGATACAAAGATTGAACACAAGAGATGAACCAGGGTTTGAGAGGAGATGCTGATGTTGAAGATGTTGATGGAGATTTCCCTCCCTAAGATGGGAGAGTTGTTGGTCATGATTTCCCCCTCCGGGAGGGAAGTTCCCCCGGCGGAATCGCTCCGCCGGAGGGCAAAAGTGCTCCTGCCCAAGTTCCGCCTCGAGACGGCGGCGCTTCGTCCCGAAAGTCCCCTCCTGATTTTTTCTAGGTCAAAATGACTTATATACCAGAAGATGGGCACCGGAGGTGGGCCGAGGAGGGCACAACCCACCAGGGCGCGTCTGGCCTCCCTAGCGCACCCAGGTGGGTTGTGCCCACCTGGTGGGCCCCCTCAGGTAGTTATTTGCTCCAATAATTCTTATTTACTCCATAAAAAATCCTCGTGAAGTTTCAGCTCATTTGGAGTTGTGCAGAACAAGTGGCCTGACGTAACTGTTTCAGGTCCAGAATTCCAGCTGCCGGTATTCTCCCTCTTTGTGTGAACCTTGCATATTATGAGAGAAAAGGCATTAGAATTACTCCAAAAAGCATTACTATGCATAAAAACATTATAAATAAAGTAGGAAAACATGATGCAAAAATGGATGTATCAGAGTGGTCAACCTCAGGTAAAGGTCACGAGGATCTTCATCATCATTCATCACAAACTCATTGGCCTCATCACGTACCACTTCAAAGTTGGAGTGTTGAATGCTCGAGCTTCCCTTGTACAAAGAGACAATGTGTTCCCAAGCATCTTTTGCAAGAGTGAATGGCCGCAAGTGAGCTAGCTCTTCGGGAGGCATTGCGGCTTGAAGAATGAACAATGCAGAGTGATTGTATCGGTTGTCCACTTCTCCTCTTGGAATGAAGTTGCTTGGATCATGAGGGTAGAAGCCTTGTTCAATGATTCTCGAAAGATGTGCCGAGCTGTGATTCAAATGAGACCTGATACGAAAAACCCAATTAGGAAAATCATTTATCACAAGCTTAGGAGGAGGACCAAGATGGTTGATATGAGGTTCATGGACCGGCGCTCCATAGGTCAGGGGAGGAGCAACCGTGGCATGGATGCTCGTCCCATTCTTTCCTTGAGGCAATGGATTCTGATCACTACTAGCCCCCTCGTTATCGGAGTTGGCATCTGACTCCGTGGTAGTGGGTTTAACCACTTGAAGTGGATCGGTAGAAAGCTTGATACCATCAAGGAAATCTTTACCCAAGGATGTGACCTCGGTCATCATAGAAGTCCTAAGTGAAGCACTAGCCTCATTTAGGTCCTCTCGAGAGACTATGGCCACTTCCTCGACCGTGGGTAGTTCATCCACTCGAGGCCCGTCATCAACCATACTCTTTGGGCGGTTAAGCCCTTAAAAAGAGACGAAGCTCTGCCAATTGAAAGGATCGATATGGTTGACTAGAGGGGGGTGAATAGGCAACTACCAACTTTTAGTTTTTCTTATCAAATTATGATTAGCAACAAAAGGTTGTTAAGATATGCAACTAGGTGAACAACCTATATGATGCTAACAACAACAACACGAGCAAGCAAATGATACAACATAATACAAGCTTGCACAAAGTAAAGGTAGGAGATAACCACAAGTGGAGCCGGTGAAGACGAAGATGTGTTACCGAAGTTCCTTCCCTTAAGGCCAACTCCACCGCGCGACCCCATTTGTCCGCCGGACGCAATTTGGGTAAAAGCGGACACATGCAACGACCCAGCGGCAGACCCCATTTTACTTTTTCGTCCATTTCACCCCATCCCTGGACCAAAGTTGGTCTTGCTTTGGGGCCAAAGCGGACAGAAAACGGACGCAGCGGCCTCGTCCTCGTCCGCTCGTGTCCGGCCGGGCCCATATGTCAACCTTCCTCCCACCTACCCCACTTTTCTCTCTCTCTCCTCTCTCTTTCTCGCGCCCCTGGCCCGCGTCCCCCGACAACCCGGCGACGCAGCTGCAGCATGCCGCAGCAGTAGCAGGAGCGGGTGCGGCGGCGGCGAGCGCGTGTGGCGCGACGAGGCGGCGGCGAGCGGGCGCAGCGGCAGGAGGGGCCGGGCGAGCGCAGCGGCACTCTGGAGCGGAGTGGGGTGCCGGACGCGGCGGAGCAGGCGCGCGGGGCGGTCCGGAGTGCGGGCGCATCGGCCGGAGCAGGGCCCCGCTTGAACGCGCTGAAGCTCGAGCGCTTCGGCCGAAGCGTGGCACCGCATGGACGCTCTGGAGCACGGACGCCACGGCGAGCGATAGGAGTAGCTAGCTAGACGGCGAGATGCGGCACGGGCGAGCTGCTGCTCTGCTAGCGAGCTAGGCAAGCGGGCGGGAGGCGGCCAGTGCTGCGGGGGCGGCAAGGCGAGGAGGCGGCCAGTGCTGCGGGGGCGGCAAGGCGAGGACGCGGCCGCGGGCGCTGCGCAGCCGGAGCAGGGGCTGCGGCGAGGTGTACGCGAGCGTGCGCGGCAAGATGCGGCGTCGGCTAGCTGCTAGGCAGGCTGGGCGCGGCTGGTGAGCACGGGCGTGCTTGCTAGCTAGCCAGCCAGCCGCCGCGTTCGCTTGCGTGCTTGCTAGCTAGCCAGCCAGCTGCCGCGTTCGCGTGCGTGCTTGCTCGCTGGCTAGCCGGCCGCCGCTGTGTGCGAGCGCAAGGCATGCCCATCCATCGAGCGGCATAGTGCATGGGCGAGCGCGTGGGCTGCGACGAGGCGACCGCGGCGGGTGGCGGGTGGCGGCCGGTGGGGCACGGCCTGGGCACGAGTGCGGCGAATCCGGACAGCGTCGGTGCTCCTCGTCGACGCCAACGGCGGCCGTCCGTCAAGTGTTCAATGAATGTCTAAAGCAGAACACAGCCAGACATATTTTGGGTTGGGTTGGCCGCGGTGGGTGCCTCGATGGCGGGACGACCGCATGCGGACATGCATGTCCATTTTCCTACCCCAGATGGACAGAATCCGGTCAAACCGGACATCCGTTTGGGGTCATGCGGTGGAGTTGGCCTAAGGGGGAAGTACGTCTCTATTGGAGCGGTGTGAAGGCACAATGCTCCCCAAGAATCCACTAGGGCCACCGTATTCTCCTCACGCCCTCACACAATGCAAGATGCTGTGATTCCACTCGTGGTGCCCTTGAAGGCGGCAACCGAACCTTTACAAACAAGGTTAGGGCAATCTCCACAACTTAATTGGAGGCACCCAACACCACCACAAAGCTTCACCACATTGGATTGTGGCTCCGAGGTGACCTCATCCGTCTATGGTGCCCAAACACCCAAGAGTAACAAGAGTCGCGAGGGATTAGTGGGGGAATCAAATTTCTCTCAGTGGAAGTGTAGATCAAGGCCCTCTCAAGCAAACCCTAGCAAATCAACAAGATTGAGTGGCTATGGAGAGAGATCGGGCGAAAAAGAGCATTGGGAGCAACAATGGAGCTTGGGGGAAAGAGGTGAGTCAACTTGGGGAAGAAGTCCCCCTTTAAATAGGTGGGTGAAAATCCAACCATTTTCTACCCACTGGTCGTGCACAACCGGCCTGAGCGATACTACCGTTGCGTGCGGTAGTACTAGCCCCAACGTGCAATAGACAGAGTCATAGAAGCGGTAGTGCCTTCGGAGCGGTAGTACCACTCCCACCAGCGGTACTTCCACTTAGTGGTGCACATGGGACTAGAACTGTGGTGGTAGAGCAGGTAGTGCGACAGTACCGCGCCCGGCAGTACTACCGCTGGTTACTGCCGCTCTACTTCCGCTGGAGTGGAAGGAGGCAACAGAAGTAGAAACATAAGCGGAAGTACGAGCGGCCGAGGAGGCCAGTAGTATCGCATGAGCGGTGCTACCGCTCTGAAGAGCGGTACTTCTGCTTAGTTCTTTAGAGCTGAGTGAACTTGAGGTAGTAGGCTAGTAGCATAGGTCGTAGTACTGCATGCGCGACACTACCTATAACTACCGCCCTACTACCTCCCGTTTACAGAATGCCTAAAGTAAACGGTAGTGATAGGAACACTGGAGAGCCGTAGTACCGCGAGCGGTACTACCGCTCACCTGCGAGGTACTACCGCTTATCTGCTTCAAAATGGCCTCAACAGAATAAGGATGGATCTCCGAGTTGCCGGGAAGGAAAAGGGTGCAAAGAAATAAAGTGTACGTGTTATTCCACCCTAGCCTTTCCAAATGCGGACCCTCTCTTAATAGTATTGATTTCCTACGACTCAAAGCCACCAAAAAGAAATCGCCAGAAACAACCGTCTTCACTCTAAATTACTGAGGGGAAGTAAGCCATCTTGTGCCACCTGATAATCTCTGAAAGCTCAATGCACACGGTTAGTCCGCAAAACGCATTATCATCAATCACCAAAACTACTAAGGGTGAAATATGCCCTAACAATGTGGTTGAAGAAACCAAACATGTCTACCTAAATCTAGAGAGAAAGAATTTGGCTAAACTATCTGCTTCATAATTCCTCGTCCTACTTTCATTAATAAAATTACAATAAATGAACTATGTTACTCCAGCCTTAATCTACTTGATAATAGCATCATATCTTTCTTCTTCATCACTTTGAGATCCTTCATCATGGTGGCACAATCAAATGAAACAATAGAGAGATGCTTGGAGATCATGTGCCAACGCTAGCGCCTCGCGACAAGCCAGTGCTTCTAGAATTGGTGCATCAGTGATTCCTGAGAAAGTAATGGAAGAAGATCCCATATAGATACCATGTTCGTCATGACAAACCACCACCACTGAACCTCGATCACTATTTTTTTCCATGGCGCCATCGATATTGAATTTCAGAAATCCAGATGGGGGTCTGATCCAAGGTTGCCTAACAAAAGCCCGGACTGGCGCCGCCTGCAGTGTTGTCTTCTTTGGAGAGATGATCTCAAGCTCAGATAAGAACTTCTTAACAAACAAGTGGGTTGATAAAGGTGACTGAAATTCTTCATAAATTGCTTTTCATCTCCAGAACCATACCGCCCACAAGGTGACTACCATCTCCATGTAGTGCACATGTCATAACGAGTCTTACAAAGTCGAAAGCCAGAGTTTCATTTTGGTATCCTTATTTCATTCAAGTGTTGAACCATCTCCTTGCTAGCCAAGCCCCGAACGCATCTTGCCAAGGAGCATTCCACCAACGCATGACGCCGAGAATCTCCAGAGCCACGGAGAGGCACCAGTGTGTATCAGCCATATTTCTATGCTCCAAATCATCAAAAGTTGGGTTTGACCATTGTGCCAAACGCCATAGAAATACTTTGAGTTTTGACGGTACAGAAGTGCCCCATAAATTTGTGAGGCACTAAGGAGCTAAGGAGCCGTTACGCCTTGAGGGGGGGGGGGGGGGGGCTCGAGGAATCACTTTTGGTGGCCTAGGAGCGGGCCAAGTGATGCGTCCAGCAGTCGCCACATGTCATGTACTGGACGCTCCCTCTGGATTTTATTTTTTTCTATTTTTCTATACACATTTTCAGGTTTTAGATGATTTTTTTTTCATATATTTTTTGGATTTTCGGTTTTCACTTGGTTTTCCTAGGTTTTGAAATTTTTTTGCGAAGCACAACTGTGCTTCTTGATAATAATAATAATAATAATAATAATAATAATAATAATAATAATAATAATAATAATAATAATCTGTGCTTCCATGAGAAGCACAAATTTACTTCGCGCGGAAGAACAGATTCGCTGCAAGATGTGCTTCTCGAAAAAATGCACTTGCATGAGAAACACAGATTGGCTTCTCGTGGAAGCACAGATTTACTTTCGTGATGTGCTTCTTGGGACAAAAATATGCTTCCACGACAAGCACTAATTTGCTTCTATATGCTTCCATGAGAAGCACAAATTTGCTTCTCGTGGAAGCATAGATTTGGTTTCACGAGTTGTGCTCCTCAAGAAAAAAACCTGTGCCGCCATGAGTTGTGCTTCTTGAAGAAAAAAAAACTGTGCTTCGACGGAAAATATAAATTTACTTCCGATAGTGCTTGTACGAAAAAAAGCACAACATGTGCTTTAATATTTTTTGAAAAGCGCAACCTGCTTCCCTGCTCCTTTTTTCTTTTGTTTTTTTTTGTATTCGGTTTTTTTGCGAGAACACATTTTTCCAGTTTATTTTTTTTGGATTTTTTTTATTTTGTGAAGAAAAAGTATGTCAAAACCTGTAATCAGGGATCTAGTTTCAAAGATCCCAACACAAAAAATCCAACAATGAAAACAGTTTGGTATTTGACACGCGGTTCAAGAGATAAAACCTTTTAAAAAATAAATCTAGAAAAAAAAAGAAACTTTCAGGCTGCGAGAATTGGCGCATATGAAATGCGCCGTTTGTTGCCAAATCCGAGAAGAGGGGGAGTGATTTTTGCAAGAAGTGTCCTTGACTTGACTAGTGATTTCATAAATTCGTCCATTGCTTAGCCGCCGAGACCATGATGTGAAGGCTGGGTCTTTAATTTCTAAAGTTGGGCCTTTGGCCTTTTCTCGAATGAAAAGGAATAAAATGGAGCCACGCGCCACTTGTTCCCTTCGTCTAGAAGCCCCCTGCGTTGCCCGGCGATGTGTCGCCTCGCCACTAGCCTCCAACTGTCCGACGCCTACATCACGAGCGCCAAGCAGCCAACTTTTCCAAGCACGAACCTTCTCCCCTCCTCCACTGCGGCCAAGAACAACCTCCGCGCCAACCGCCACCCTCCCTACCCTCGCCATGGACATCGGCTCGATTCCTTCCCCGGCCGACGCCGCGGCGCCGCCCTCCGCGGCCGCCACGCCGCGGGAGGCCACGCTGGGGCGCCACCTCGCGCGGCGCCTGGCCGAGGTCGGCGCGCGCGAGGTCTTCACCGTGCCGGGGGACTTCAACCTGACGCTACTCGACGAGCTCGAGGCGGAGCAGCCGTCCGGCGGCGGGGTGCGGCTCGTCGGCTGCTGCAACGAGCTCAACGCCGCCTACGCCGCCGACGGCTACGCCCGCGCGCGCGACGGCGGGGTCGGCGCCTGCGCGGTCACCTTCACCGTCGGCGGGCTCAGCGCCATCAACGCCGTCGCCGGCGCCTTCAGCGAGAACCTCCCCGTCATCTGCATCGTCGGGGGCCCCAACAGCAACGACTACGGCAGCAACCGGATCCTCCATCACACCATCGGCATCCCCGATTTCACGCAGGAGCTCCGCTGCTTCCAGAACGTCACCTGCTATCAGGTACGTCTCTGTTGTTCAGTTTTAATGTCGTTCCTCAAGACGAAATGCTCTGATTTTGTTAGGGATTTTGGCACTGCTTAGATTTTAGGTTAAAAAAATTATTTTAGTTTCTGTTTGGTCAATGGACTGGATCTGTGGTCTATTTCGCAATTCACTTTGTGACATGTTCAGTTTGTGATATTTTCTGATTGTTCCTCCATGTCCAGTAGTCTGGGTTTTGGGGTTTAGTTGTTTTTCAGGGAATGGCTCTGCTGCAGTTCTAGCACTGTCTGTCTGTCAGCACGATGCTAAAATTTGTAGAGACTGAGATAGGAGCGGTTCATGCTTTCTTGAGCTTAGGGATTAATGATTTTGTTTATACTGCAACTATGAAAATCTCTTTAGTGAGATAAAATTGTTCTCTGAATATTGAGTTATTTACTAGGGGGTGCATGTAAAATCCTTGACTGGAGATCACCGGATTCATTGTTGGACATGTTGTCTGCTCCAAACTAAAAACAGGCTTTCCAGACCAATATACAGTACTGCCTCCGTTCCAAATTATAAGATGTTTTGGATATTTCAATATTAACTACATACGGATTGGATTTTCTTTAAAAAGAAAAACTACATACGGATTGAAATGAGTGAGCGAACACACTAAAACATGTCTATATACATCCGATTCAGGAAAAAGTTAGAACATCTTATAATTTGGAACAGAGGGAGTAGCTGTTAGCCTGTTACACTTATTGGCTTATTGGTTCAGAAATAGGATTCTCCAATATAGAAATAGGGACACTACCCCATTTTCGAAGGATAAGTCCTTCTGTCTTCTGACTTGGACTATGCTTAACAACTTCAAGCATAACTTTTAGTCCATTACAGTGCTTGGTGCATCAGTTGTATCTCTCGCTTGATTATCCATTACTTCTGTACTTCTAAGTTAGTTTGGATGGCGTATATGAATAATATGATAATTCTGTAAGACAATTAAACTGCAAGAATGATTTCACTGTACACGCATAAATTTTTGTATTAACAGAATGAGGAAATAAAGCGTTCATATACGGGAAATTAAATGAACATGTGTTACTACATAGAAGGTTAAGAGGAGACTAAACCTTTACCTTCCGCAGATGATATGTATGCTTGGAATTGTGAATTTATTTTCAAAAGTGGGAATTCAAGATATCTATATGAGCATTGCGATTTTTTTCCTATTATATGACCTCATTTCATAAATTGCAGGCAGTGGTGAACAACTTGGAAGATGCACATGAACAGATTGACACTGCCATTTCCACTGCACTGAAGGAGAGCAAGCCTGTTTACATCAGTATCAGCTGCAACCTCCCCTCGATCCCGCATCCTACCTTTAGCCGCCATCCTGTCCCTTTCTTTCTCTCCCCAAGGTAAGTTAGCATGCTCCCTGTATGCGCATAACGACGATGAGATGGCAGTTGGCTTGGCATCACTGATGTTGATGAACTGTTCATTTGTCAGACTGTCAAACCAGATGAACCTGGAAGCAGCAGTGGAGACTGCTGCAGCTTTTTTGAACAAATCAGTCAAGCCGGTCCTTGTTGGCGGACCGAAGATGAGGGTGGCCAAAGCATGCGAGGCCTTCGTAGAGCTGGCTGATGCATGCGGTTATCCGGTTGCAGTGATGCCTTCTGCAAAGGGGCTTGTGCCGGAGCACCATTCTAGATTTATCGGCACATACTGGGGTGCTGTGAGCACTCCATTCTGCGCTGAGATTGTGGAGTCAGCTGATGCCTATTTGTTTGCTGGCCCGATATTTAATGACTACAGCTCGGTTGGGTACTCGCTTCTTCTCAAGAAGGAGAAGGCCATCATTGTCCAGCCGGACCGAGTCGTGATTGGGAATGGGCCTGCATTTGGGTGTGTTCTGATGAAGGACTTCCTGCATGCACTTGCAACCCGGCTGAAGAAGAACACAGCTGCCTACGACAACTACAGTCGGATTTTTGTGCCTCAGGGCGAACCCCTTTCCTCTGAGCCTGGAGAGCCTTTGAGAGTGAATATACTTTTTAAGCATATTCAGAAAATGTTGTCTGGCAGCTCAGCTGTTATAGCAGAGACTGGGGACTCATGGTTTAACTGTCAGAAGCTGAAACTACCAGAAGGCTGTGGGTAAGCTCCCCTGAAATATTTCAGAGCTCAAACTTCTGTCTGAGTTTTTTTAAACTTCCCGTATTGGTTGTTGGTCACATCCGTTCTTTTAGTATTTTTAATTTAGGTATAGTTGGATTATATCCAGATATTTTATTCTGTTTTTTTTTTGGTTATTGATTATTTATCCGGGTGAATTTGATAAAATGCCTTATAGTAGTTTGAACTTCGATAAAATAACCCGTGATGTGTCACCGATTAGTGAGGCCATATTATCAGCTGGTTTCATGTAAGAATCTCGAAAATGAATGATAGAAGTCTAGACTAATTTTACATTGGTAACAACTGACAAGCCTTGTTTGTGTCAGTAACTAGGATGTATACTGTTCAGTTTATGTTTAATTAAACACCATTTTCTTTTCGCAGGTATGAATTTCAGATGCAATATGGATCAATTGGTTGGTCTGTGGGTGCAACTCTGGGATATGCGCAGGCTGCTAAGGATAAGCGAGTCATTTCCTTCATTGGAGATGGCAGCTTTCAGGTATGAAAAATTCAGTATCACCAAACGTTCTGTCTTATACCATTAGATTTAAAGCTCTATCAAAACTAGATGATTCCCCGCGCGTTGCTACGGGAAATATTGCTATAAATTGTTGTTTTACTTAGCAAATTAACTCTCCTAATAGGATCACCAAAATAATGAAAAATTTATCCTGCTTTGGCAACAACACTTTAGAATAATATACATCATTGTAGTGGTACATAAATAGGGTCGATCCTCCTAGTTATATCGTTCAACTTTGGCAACAATACTTTAGAATAATACTCCCTTTGTAAAGAAATATAAGATCATTTAGATTACATCATTGTAATGGCACATAAGTAAGGTCGATACTCCTAGTTATATCATTCAACTTCTGTTCGGTAGACGAACAATCAGATTAGATAAATATTACCCATGGAACTAATTTATTTATTACAAAGTAATGTCATGAGACATTCATATTCAGCAATACTCTCATGATAGTAAGATCTTTGCCGATGTGATCCTTCAGGGGGAAGAATAGAAGTTGCATCAAGTGGATGATAGCATTGCCTTCCTCGATGGTTAAGTAACTTGGCAGATAAAATCTAGGATTTTGCAGAAACACAAAGACACAAATGTATCAGGGAACATTAGAACAAACGTAGCACTTTTGCATATCTAAAATCAGGGAACATTAGAACAAACTTAACAAATGTATCGGGATCTAGGGTGTACCTAGAATCCTAGATACCAGTTACAACAATATCTTTGTGATTTGAGTAAAACTATGAAACCAGGGAGCTCTTTCGGTGTGATTAAGAAAATAAATTGAGCAAAAATAGCAAGGGAATGCTCAACAAAGTAAAATCCTTGTCATAAGAGACGATAATGATTATAATGTTTGTCCCTGAAAAATTGTTTAGGATTTTCAGAACAATGTTCTCTGTTTGAGTGATCGGCTATCAACCATACGAATGATAAAACTGTAAAATAATCTTTTTATGAATCCATAGTACATGATATTTACCATAAATCTACATGGAACACAAACACATGGAAGTACAAAGGAACGGTTGTGAAATTAAGGAATGAAAGGATGCACGGCATCATTATTTGCAGTAAGACATGTGACAAACTCAAATAAATTTCCATATACCTTCACATTGTTGAGTGTGAGGGAAGTAATCTGCAATAAGTAAATTAGAAAAAAAAATCAGAGTTAGACTGCACGAACTAAGCACTTAAAAATTGCATGGGTTATTATATCTATGCCTTAATCAAAGTAAATAAGTTGAAAATCAAAGTAACTAAGTTGACATCTCAAAGAATAAAAGGTAAATAAGTTTACTAACTAACCATAATCTCCTTTTTAGCATCTTCTTCGTGAACTATAAGCTGCACATCATACTGAATCAAACAATGACGGCTTGATGTGTAAACATATTAATTGGCCCTCGTGTTTTTGCCATAACAATAGAAAAAAAATCCACTATGCAGCATTAAAAAATTGTATGAGGGTGAATCGGATAATCTAAGAAAATGTGATATGTACCATCATTTTTGTTATGATCAGGGCACTCAAACGTAAGCCCTATCACTGAAACTGATATGTGAGTTCTGCACCTATTGATGCGTACAATTTACCACTATTGAATATGCCATTGTAGAAGAGAAGTAATCTGAACCACCAACATATGAAAATAAATTCTGACTACATGTTTACATTATGGCACCTATATATTGTATCAACACCAGCTTACCATCCATATCCGTTTTCCCAAGTATAGTATCGAGTATGAAATGGAAAGGGCTTTGGTTCTTTGCTCAAGGGCTTGACAAACAGGTCTTTGTTCTCTGGCAGCAGAAAATAAAAATTCAGAATGCGTCAGGTTGGAACTCACAATAAGCAATGTGGCATATGTAGCTGCAGAGAGAAGAAATCATGCAAGCAAGTAGGGGGGGGGGGGGGTATAGGATGAGATAAACAAATAAAATAAAAATCGAGTCTCGAGGATACAGGTGGGCTTCTCACCATTCGGAATCTAATATCCGTCAACAACAGCCTGAGTTATGATTTCCGCAGATCTGCAAGAAAGAACCTACAGTAGAATTTAACCAATATATCATGATGTATTCCAAGAAAATAATTAGAGAAGAAATAAACAATTCCCTTGCATAACCAAACATAATTACTACTTCCACGCAATAACCAAGCAACCAGGCAAGGAAAAACGACTATGTTGCATCACGAACCAGAATTACCACATTGAAGCAATGGCAAGGAGAATTACTTACAAACTGGAAGCAATAGTCTGAAGATGGCCGCAACACGCTTCTCTCTCACGCGCGCGCGTCGACACAGCCGACGCCACAGCCTGACCCTGGAGAAGCCGTCTTTTGACCTTGAGATGAACGCATCATGCTCCCCTCTCATCTCATGTCGACACAATCACCGCCATGATCCCTTGCCTTCTCTCTCCCACACAGCCTCCACATGCCCAATTCCTCTCGCGTCTTCCTCTCGAATCGCCCAAGCAGTAGCAAGAGCAATGAGCGGAGTGGTGGCCGGCGGAAGGGATAAGAAGCGGAGGCTGATTTGGCCTGGACTCGCGAGCGTGGGAGGGGGTGTCTCGCACTGGTGGCAGGCGAACCAAGAAGACGGAGCGGGGAGGCTGGACTGGATGGGAATTAAAGTAGGAAAAGTGGAAGGGGAACGGCTTTGGAAGGCACTGATGGTCTGCTTTTGGGAGGTGAGGAGCCGAGGAAGATGGAATCAATGCAACACGATGTAGCGCGGGGGTGTTGAACGCATGAGCCTGGACGCGATCCAGGGGAAGAGGGGGCGATGTGTTCATCTGATTCAGGGACAGGGAGGTTTGTAGTCAGCCTTTTGTGGGTCCACTGCTGGTAACAGAAAGCAAACGTGGCTGGTATAGACTCTGGTGGGTCCCTCATGTAAGCTGGTAAGAAAAAACTGATGTGGCTAGGCTGCTGATGTGGACATGCTGCATGTCAAGATTATACTAGATTATAGATATGCGGCTAAGAAAGATTTAATTGGGCTGGTATATAGGTGACGGCACAAGAAGTGTCGACGATGCTCCGGTGGGAACAGAACAACATCATCTTTCTCATAAACAACGGGGGTTACACCATTGAGGTGGAGATCCATGACGGCCCTTACAACATCATCAAGAACTGGAACTACACCGGCGTGGTGGAAGCATTCCATAATGGCGAGGGCAAGTGCTATACGGCCAAGGTTGGTGTTACAGTTGTAATCTATATTTATTTATACGGCTAAAAAAATTAAGAAGGTTTTTTGAAACTGTTACCGGGAGAAAGACTCCCCACCTGAATATATTTTAAAATATTTAAAAAGTACTGCATTGCAATGAAATTTCACCCTTGTGTCTGTAGGTCCGAACAGAGGAGGAACTGAAGAAGGCAATTGAGGCATCCCTAGGACCCAACAAGGACAGCCTGTGCTTTATAGAGGTAATTGTGCACAAGGATGACACTAGTAAAGAGCTTCTTGAGTGGGGTTCTAGGGTTTCTGCCGCGAATAGCCGGCCACCAAATCCCCAGTGAACGCACCAGGTCACCAAAGATCCTCATCCAGCTTAATGATGTCATGTGGAAGTTCTGAATAGATGTTACTGATCTTTAAATAAATCATCCATTTGAGTCCACTGCTGTTGCAAGGGCTCATGGTTGCTGTACATAGATGGTCTTAGTTCAGGAACCTGTGCTTGTATATTACTTCAATAAATCTGAAATCGATGTCATAGCCAGCTAAAGACGCCCTTGATTTTGGCATCTTTCTTGATTTTGACAACAGTTTCAGGCTTGTTGTGTTTCTGAAAAGCATTTGTAAGACAAAACAAGTTGCGTTTCTAGAATGCGAATAAGATTCAATTATGTGGTGAACTAGCAGAGTAAACTCAATGGTGCACTCCTGGGTGAAAACAATTTCTGAATGTCAAAATATTACAGAAAGAACACTGTAAATTCACTAGTTTGTTTTGCGTTTGTAAACTTTCATGGGAGACGGTTATTTTGCGCCCTGTGCAAAAATAAAGAAGAAGTTTCAGTGCTCTTTTCCTATGAAAATTTACATGGGTGTAAGAGTGTTATGACCGGCATAGTAGGGGCTCAGCCCAGTGGGTTATGGCCCAAGTTATCTTATCGTTATTAGGGGCTTAGCCCAATTATCTTATCGTTATTAGGATCGTTGGCTTAGGAGCCAAGTAAACCTCTCTATATAAGGAGAGGAGATGTATCAATCTAATCAAGCAAGAAGCAATCAATATTTGCTCGGCTTCCCTTAGGGAGCCGGGAGACCTAAACCCTAGCCGCCTCCTGCCTTCGCCGCCGCTGCAACTGTCGCAAGGACGGCGCCACGCCGCCGGCCACCGCGCACCAGCCCTCGTCCTTCCCCCTCCTTCCCCTACAACCTACGCCCTAGATCCGGTAGGGCCCTAGCTCCTACCGAAGAATTTATACCTAACAAAAGTAATAGACAAAGCAGTCCTATTCGTTTCACATCTCTACCTAACCTAATATTAAAGGGAGGTGTCTCTGTCGACACTTTCACATCTCTAACTTAATATCTGTCTCTACCTAATATTAAAGGGAGGTGTTTGTCTCGACACTTGACCATGATATTTAGACCAAATTTAGCAGTACTGACATTTGGGACCAGGAAAGTGGCAGTTTTCAAAATGTTTTCCAGCTGGTATGATTTAATTTTATTTCTTCCAAACCATTTGCAGCAGCCCAATTTTGTACAAGCAATAAACAAACTGTCACGTGAAACCTTTCTCCTCATTCACCTCACAAACCTCGGCCAATTCTAAGATTGATGAATTTAGGCTGCTGTTCACCTCACAAACCTCGGCCAATTCTAAGATTGAGAATAAATTATTGGCGAAATTTAATGTGTCCTAGTCCTACACTTTGTGTTTAGAAGGAACTGTACTATTGTTATGTACTCCCTCTGTGAAGGAATATAAGAGCGTTTAGATCACTACTTTAGTGATGTAAACGCTCTTATATTTCTTTACGGAGGGAGTATGATGTTCATAATTTATATGACAGCATCCATCATGTGTGCTTTGCTCTAGGTTCTTCTATTGGAGTGGTATGCTTATTTGTTGCTTTCTTGATATCTTTTTTCCTGGAATTGTAAATCGATTTATGTGGTCATCGAATTGTTTTTGTAGGCAATAGATTATAGACTTACTGATTGGTCTGAGATGTCTGTGTTTTGATTCTGATCCTATACATGTTTCAAAAATGTGACTCAACTTACAAAATGAGTCCCCATGTACTATTGTATATAACATTGCATATTACCTGGCATCTAGCACTGCCACACACAAACCTACATATAAGTGAACTGATGCACAAGAGCAACCTGATATAACTTAACTATGATCACATGTCATGGAAGAACTTGTAGGTCTTGACGTCGAGCACAATTGCTCTGATGGCTCCAATGCATGCAAGAACTCCGATGGCAGAGAACAAGACGGCGACGGCACAGCAAAGGGCCTTGACGGTACGCCGCAGCCCCAGGTTTTTGGGCAGCTTCCCAGCCTTCAGAAATGCTAATGCAGGCAGCACAAAGTCCAGTGGGGTGAACCCAACCGCTCCACAAACTGATACAAAGTCCCCAAAGAATGGCATTGCGGCGGCAACAAGGGTGATCGTCGCCATGTATGCAGAGGTGTACATCAGTCGCCACAGCCATGCTCTGTACGCCATATTCTTCGCCTGAATGCGCTCTTCGAAGTGCGCGTATGTCGGCCTGCAGTATATCTTTGTGAAGAAGAAGAAGAAGTAGAGTTAGTTACTGGATGGTTGGCAAGAATTTCCTGATGGAAGTAGGAGGTTTGCCATAAGTTACAGTTACCTGAAAGCAACCTGTGATCTGAACAACTGCAAATATGTTTGCCATTACAATTGCCCATCTTGGAACGGTCAGGGAGGACAAGATGTATGGCTGGACTCCAGAGCCGAATGCCCAATAGCCACTGAATGCCAGTGTCCAGTAGGACACGACGATCAATGTGTACGCCGTCGACACACCCTTGTACATGTTTGTTGTTGCCGGTTCTCGCACAGTGCTCTGCATTTCAGCCAATTTTATGCAAACAATGATTGTTTGTACACTAAGTTCATCGATATGGACAGAATTTCAGATGGGCACCTGGATTTCTGGCAGCATTGCGTCACCAAATGAGAAGGCTATTGTGCCCAATGCATTGAAACCTCTGAAGACCTTGGTTGCGGTGCTTCCTTGCAGACTGTAACCCACATCATTTCGGTCAATCCGATATCCTGCAGTAGAGGATGCCGTCGATTCCTTTCATCTTCAGTAATTTCAGTACTTTATGTATGCAGAATAAAAATTTACTGAATTTTACCATCGTATATCGTGACACCGATGGCCGTCCCTGCAAACCCAATGGTGGAAGCAGTGCAGGTAGCATTCACCCACCGGAGCGAATGGATGTCAGGAAGCTGCGAGAGAAACAGCTCGAGCATGCCGAAGAGGAGGATGAAGTGCTGCAGCGTCATCGCGCCGTGGTCGGCGGCGTAGTAGTGCTTGTAGACGGCCTTGAGGCTGCTGCCGGCCGCAATCTGGATCGCAATGTTGTTGCCAACCGAGGCCACTTGCTGGAAGAATGACACATACCAGTAGCCCCATGGACCTGATCAACAAAGTACAGAGTCACTATCAAAGGTAAATTTTCACAAACTGATGTGATGTTAACAGTTGCTTGTTGAATCATAAGTGCACCATTGATGAGAATTACAGTTAAATGATCAAAAGAACATTTCTCTCAGTAACTTTCTTTTGCAACAATAAAAAAGGTTTCTGCAGTTAACAGTATCGTCAGATGGTAACTATTTGTTGGAAGAAAAAATTGCACTGACCAAATATGCTTTGTGCGAGCAGCCGGTAGCTGGTGTGCTTCTCTCCGTTCCACTGCCACAGTGAGGCAACGGCCAGGCTCGAACACCAGGTGACCAGCGTCCCTATCACCAAGCAGCAAACACCTGTGGGAAAAACAGAACTGCTAATCACCCGATCAAAAATAACCAACCAGAGAATCTACACCATATGGCGCTGCTAACCCAGAGGCCAGCCCAGGGATGCAAGAGCAAAGGGCAGGGGAGCGTAGGCTGCCGGCGTGGCGATCGTCGTCGCCACGTGGAACGCCGCGTGTCTCCACGTGCCCTTCCCTTCCTTGGCGCCGCCGTCCTTGTCCACGCCGGCTTCGCCGGGCTGGTAGTCCTCCTGGGCACCGCCTCTCGCCGTCGCCGGCGACATGCCCACTGCTGCTGCTTCTCTTCACTGGACTTTGGAGTAAGAAGAGCTTGAGAGCGAGTGATCCAGTAGCTTATGTCACGCCTCTTATCTTGTGTTGACGTAGGCGGTTTCTGCACCGATCGAAGAGCAGAAGCCAGAAGAGGAGAAAGATGGGCTCGTATTGGATTGGAGTAGCGTGGAAACGGAATACATGCTTTGGAATGGGAAAACAAAAACTAACCGCTTCTTTCCAAGCATATGCTATTGCTTTGTGAGGAAAGTTAGAGCCATATATTATTACCAAGGACTAAACAAAGATTCAGTTCATTTCATTTTGACTGAACAACAGAAAAAAGGATTTTGAACTGAAAAATGTCATGTCAACTTAATAACATCCCCATGAAAAAATAGACATGGCAACTAGGAAAGCACTCCTTTTATTTATGTAAGAAAGTCACAACTTCATCGCGGAGCCGCCCCCCCCCCCCCTCCCCCGCGTCGCCTTCAGGGGCGGCTCGGGCGGAACCCTAGATTGAGCCGCCGCCGACCCCCCCCCCCCCCCATCCCTGACTCTCCCTTGCCGTCGCCGGATGAGGTCGCCGGACTAAGTCCACGCAGCGGACGGCGGCGGCGGGGCATCTCCTTGTCCTGTGGCTGAATCTCGCGGTGGAGGGAGGCTCGCCCTCCGGTGATGCGTCGTTGCGGGCTCTGCGGCGGTGCTCTCCAGGGCTGCGTCTCCGGCGGCAGCTGCCGAGGTATCGGCGTCGACGGGTCACTGGGCTGCGGCCCGGTGCTCTCACCGGTGCGTCGGGGCGGGGTGGCGGCCCCCCTTCCAGCCATCTGGAGGCTCCTCCACGCGCGTGCTCTGGATGGTGCTGCGTTGCCGGCGGCTGCTGCCGTGGTGACGGCACCGACGAGCTCTTGGGCTATGCCTCGGTGCTCTCGCCGGCGCGTCGGGGCGGGGTGGCGGCCCCCCTTCCTGCCTTTTGGAGGCCTTCGCGCGCGGACCGATCTCTAGTGGCCTGTGCGTTGGTGCCGCAGCAGGAGGTTGCTGGATCTGTCTTCGGATTCGGCTCACCTGTGTCTGCCGGCGGCGAGGTGGTTGCTCTTGCGTGGGATGGCGTCGTCTCCATGCTTGAGGTGCTTGGACCAGCGGGTGTGCGGGCCTGTGGCTCTTCTGTCGGGGCGAATAGCTCCCATGCGACGTCGTTGGTGTGAATTGTCTCTCATGCGACGTCGTTGGTTGTAATAGCTCTCATGCGACATCTGCGTTGGAAAAAATAGCTCCCATGCGACACTGCTGTCTAATCAAAAGACACATGTTTAAAACTCGAATCAGGTGAGCGGGACCCACAGCGTGGGACCCACTAACTTATCCAACTCAGCGTTGGTCAGGTGAGCGGGACCCACTAACTTATCCAGGTCAGCATTGGTACAAGAGGACACGCCGTGCCCCGAGCCGTGCAGCACCCGAGCCCATCCTCCCCCCCCCCCCGACCGTTGTTGTTCTTCTTCTCCGGCGACGACGCGCAGCAACGCCGTTCCGGGCCGCGACCTAGCAATGTCGAGCTCCGCTTCAGCCTCCCGCCGCTCATGGCCGCGCTATGGCGCAGTGCCCATGACAAGGTGCCCTGCATGCCCACGTATCGCACCCCTGAAGCGGCTAGTCACAACGACCGACAAGAATGGCAACCTTGGGCGGGAATTCGTGAAATGCGAGAGCAAACCAGAGCAGGGAAAGGTGAGATTTTACTTCTCAATATGCCAATTTTGGTTTTTGTCTCCCAATTTCATATTTGCCCATTTTTCATCGGATTTGGGATTTAGGGTTCATCTTTCCGATTTCAGAAATTGAAGCAATGCACCCATTTTGAGTGGCTAGATGAGTACATAGAGCGGATTCAACTGGAGGGTGCATCAGGGGAGCTCGATTTACCGTTGGAGGCGGAGAAGTTGGGCAAGTTTGGATCGGGCGCGTCTGGATCTGGGGCCCCTGGATCTAGCAATTCCATTGGGGGCGCCCATTCCATTGGTGCTACTGTGGGGGATGCAGGAGTGATGGCAGAGCTGAAGAAGCTGAACAAGCAGATGAAGAAACTCATCGAATTGCAGAAGCAGGGCAATTTGATGGGGCTGATGGCCGGACTTTTTTTATGTCTGTGTAATTGCTCTCCAATTTGTTTATGTGATGATAATTAGTCGTAAGTGAATAGATTGGGCATCATTTGTAATCGTAATGATATGGATATTTGAATAAAAGTGTTGCGTTGTAGGAATTCGGCATGTCTTCTCCACTCTGTTTCGGCCCCGTTTTTTCAGTTCTTCAGTTCGTCATCAGTTTCAGTTTCAGTGGTAGAGGGAGAAAAGAAAAAAAAGAGGTTCGTCCACAGTTGCCCGAAAAGGCCAGGCCCATATAGAAGTTAGGCAGGGCCGAATAGAACATACCCAGGCCCATTGATAAAAGAAGTGTAGCTAGTGCAAAAAAAAGTGCACACGGTCATTGACATCGATATATCTTTTCGGCTTTAGGTTATTTCACAAATTTTAAGTTTCCTGCAGTCATCTTTTTTGAGATAACTCATCTGATAATTATTTGAGCTATTTTTATGCATAAGCTATCGTGTCCGATGGTAGGGTCCCGTGTTGTTTCGGCTAAAACAAAAGGTTGGTTCTAGTTAGCTGTCTAACTTGCAGTCTTTGTAAACCAAAAAAGTTGCAATTGTTTGGTTCTAGTTTATTTCAACCAAGCATCTTTTTTAAAAAAATTTGATTTGTGCTATGGTGTTTTCAAAGTTTTTACTCGTGTGTTTCAACCGAAAAAGGTTGTGCCCCTCTCAAAAAAAGAAGACATCTAGTGTGCCCCTAGTAGCATCTCCTTACAACATAGAGGGGCATCCCCTTACAACATATAGTGCATAAAACATAAAAGGAAGATAATTAACTAGACACGTGCTAACAACAACTTATATGATTGGATCATGTTTTAGTGCATTTTTTAGTTCACATGGCCACATAAATAAAATGCAATGGAGAAACTTTAGGCCCGAAAAAACATTAATAGATAGCACGATAGAGGGGCATCGGGTACCCTAGTAGCATAGATAGATAGAACATATAGAGGGGCATCCCCTTACAACATATAGTTCATAAAACATGAAAGGAAAATAATTAAAACTAGATAGATAGAAGACACGGGCACACACGGGCACACACGCCCGAACCAACACAAACACAAGCTAGATAGATAGATAGAAAGACTCGCACTCGAACAACTCCTTGGCCCCTCCTCCTTAGCCGGCGCCCCTCACTCGTCGTTCTCCGGCATCTGGTAGGGGAGGGTGTGCATGCCGTTGGGGTGAGGGAAGATGTGGTGGAAGTTGGTGAAGATGTTGTAGGTCGTGAACGCGATAAACTCGCATCCACACCAGAACACCTCGCCGAGGAGGTGGTGAGCGTCATGGGGGTTGGTGAAGGTGACATAGAGGCCGATGACGAAGCCGTTGGCGTTGCCATCATACTGCTCGTGGAGGTGGAACATAGGCAGAGTGCCCGGAGGGAGGTGGCGGTAGCCGGCTTGGAGGAAGAAGCGAGCCAGCTCTCTAGGGCCCCTCCACCTTGAGATGGCCCACACCCTCAGGCTATTCTCGACGATGACTCCGGCCGGGTACTCCCTCTCCGGCACGGTGCGAGGGCGACGGTAGGTAGGGCCGTTGAACTGCATGGTGGCTCGAGTGGTGGATTTGGCTCGAAAAGAAGAAGCGGGGGAGGCTTGAGAGATGAGTGTGAGAGGGATGAGGAAATGGTGCCCTTTTATAGCCGCATTGCAGCCGAGGTCAATGTGTACACGGTGCCTTCTCGGTCGTTTTCTCTTCTCTGTTCGTACTGGCATAAGTAATTGCGGGCATTAATTCAAAAACGGCGGGCAGAGCATCCAAAGAGGCACGGGCGGCACAGGCGAGATGCATCGTTTCGTGCACTTGCATCGGCGGTGACGCCGCGTGGGAAACAGGCCCGTTCATCCGCGCGTGACACTGAAAAAGGAGCTGCACCACCGACGCGTCCGTCCCGTGTCTCAGGTTCAAACATGCATTTGTTAAAATAGCTTAGATGCGACATACCTATACGCTGCGCCCCTGCCGCTGCTTTACTGTGTCGATGCGTGCATGCAAGCCCGCATGCAAATGGCTAGGTTGTGTCACAGCGTTCACGAGCACAGAATAGCTAGGCTGCGACGTTGCATGGCATGCATGGGACAGGGATGGCCCACATGTCATTGACCGTCTCGCATGCAGCCCATCCCCCCCTCTCGACGGCCGTGCGCACGCACGCCAGGCTCTGCCGGGCCCGATCCGCTCGGCCCAACGGTCACTGAGATGCTCCCCCGCTCAACGTTATCTGTTCGTCAGAGAGAAAAAACGGTGGCCAATCAGATTGAAGAATCAGGGCTCCCACGGATCGCCCCCGCGGAATCCTTCTAGAAGGCCTATCCGACGGCCGCAGTTTGGCGTTAGGGTTAGATCGACGATGGACATTTGGCGCTAGGGTTACATGGGTTTTGGAGGCAGTCAACGGGGTTTTGAAAGGTTTGACCGAACATTCAAATGTGTATAACTAATTCAAAAAAAACTAAGAAATGAAAAACATGCGCATATAGTCTTGTTATGTTACATAGTTATGATATAAAATGATAAACTTGATCTAATGATCTTTGCATGAAAAAACCTTCACAAATTGGACTATCTCGACTGAGGTTGCATAGAGTTCAAAGGAGTGAGAAGAGGGTTTGAGGTTTTGAAAATGCAAAAAATCAAAAACCTCACCTTAGCTTCATTTTGGAGTGACTAAGGAGGAACTGAAGTTATTTTTGCATTTTAATTTTTTAAACTTGTTTTATTGCTGACTTTGTATTAAAGGGTGTTTTTTCAAAAATAAATTAATAATATGAATACTTATTCAAAAAAAGGTGAGACTTCGTATTGATCCTATATAGGTATAATATAAGCTAAGAAAATCTTTTTTTGTGATTTTGAGAAGGTCGAAAAAAACTTGCTTAGAAATGGGGTCGTTTTCCCTTACTTTGGAGCCTGTTTGGACAACATTTTCAGTGACTATGAGTTGGACTTCACAAAAAGGGTTGGATTTATGAACTAAAGTGCATAGTAGTACATAAAACAATGCAACATCACAGAACAAACAAATGAACTCCAAAAATATTGGAGATAGGTTCAAATTTGAATGTCGGTTCAAATTTGAATTTTATTTCAAGTCAAATCAACATCATAGCACATAAGTTTTCACATGAAAGAACATAAGTTTTCACATCAAATGACAACAAACATAAGTTTTCACATCAAATTTGAATGATTTCGACTCTATTTCTTTTGCTTCTTTCTACCACTCGATTTCTTCTCCTTTTTTCCACCGTTTGGTTCCACGGCGCATAGTTTGTTGATGCTGATGCTCTTGCTTTTTGGCCCCTTGGTTTTCTTGCCAACTCCACTAGGCCCCCTCAACTTTTGCCCCTCACCATGTCCCACTTCTTCAGTTTGCACTTCTGCAGCTTGAGTAGATGGCACACATTGTTCAACTACTTCAGTTTGCAACTCAACACTTGGCAGCACAACCTCCAAACATGGCAACACAGCTGTCAAAGCAGACTCGCATGGCAGCACAACAGTTGCTTCATCTGCAACAGTTTCAGATTGCCCTAGCGCCTGCAAAACAGATTCAGTATGCATCACATCGTCCAAAACAGAAACACTTAGCTCATGTTCAGCAGTAACAGTTTCAGTTTGCTCCATATCTTTGTCACCAAACATTATCTGCTTAGTGCTCTTCCTTCTAAAGCCATTGAGTCTTGCTTTTTTCACCGGCCAGCACTATTCAACAACAAGAGGTGGGGCTTTTTCTGCACGCTTCCTCCTAAAAAATAAAGCATTTCACTTGGTTAGATACTAGAACAAGTAGCAAAATCAAAAACTTGCAAAAACAGTAACATAAACATACTTTGGCCTCTGAGGAGTGTAGATGCATTTGGATGAACCAACTCTGTGCCCAAGTACCTCACACAACTTGCACCTATTTTTGTTACCTTTTTGAGCCCTTTTGGGCTTATCATTCTTTTCCTTTTCCTTTTTCCCCTTCTTACTACAACCACCTTTCTCAAACCAAGCTTTGAATCTGCTCTGTTTTGGCCTCCCAGCCTTTCTTCTAGTGACAGGGGGACACAAGGTAAATTCTATTTCCACCTTAGGCCACTGAGATTGGTCAGTCAGTGCAGGAATTGGACTTGCATATGCAGCTTTGAATTTTTGTACTGAATAATACTCATGCAAATATGGGTGCATATTTAACCTGGGTTTAGATGCCAAAAAAAGTATGGAATGCTCACATGGTTTTCCAGTGTGTTGCCACTCTTGGCAAGTGCACTCATGCAACTCAGTATTTACCACATGCCTCTTGCCACTCTTTGTATCTCTAACTTCAGCACCCCACAAGGAAGATTTCTCAACAGATAGATGTGAAAGATTTCTACTCCTGTTGACCACCTGTTGTGCCACTGCTGGAAGCTTGTCCCCTTCCAAAATATTAGCAATTTTTCCTCTCAACTCCCAGAAACGCATGATCATGATCCTTATTTGGTCCACCATGTCATGCACAGGCAAGTCTTTGTTGTTAAAACTTTCTGCCAAGTTGTTATTGATATGATCACATTTTATGGCAGTATTAAAACCTGATCTATACCACAACAGAGAATGGTGTGTGTTCAACCATGAAGCAAATTCATTATCACTACATGATGCCAATATCTTACCAAGGTGATAGGAATGTGTCTGTCTGGTGTAGGATCTTGCTGCTGGCCACATGCGCCCAAATTCATCTCCTCTGAATTTTTTTATCAGATTCATCCACATATGTCCAAAGCACTCCCTCTGCTCAGCATGGGGGAAAACATTTTTTTACTGCATTTTCCAACCCTTTACATGCATCTGTGTGGATGGCCAAAGGAGAAACTGGCCCTATGCATCTTTTCAGTTGCATCATGAACCATATCCATGATGCCTCTGTCTCTGATTGAAACATTCCTATTGCAATTGGGAACATCCAGTTGTGTCCATCTAGAGCATTGCATGCAGCCAACTGACCATTCCACTTTCCAGTCAAAAAAGATGAGTCTATGCTCAAATATGGACGACAACCTGCTTTGAATCCATCTATGCAAGGCTTCAAACACATAAAAAACTTGCTGAATAAAACCTTGCCATCCTCTGTTACCTATGTATCTATCTCCACCACACTTCCAGGTGATCTCTTCTCCACCTCTGCTTTAAAACTATACAACATCCTAAATGTATTTACCCAGTCACCATACAATGATTTCATGGCCCTTTGTTTTGCTTTCCACACTGTGGTATATTGCAGCTGGATGGGGTACAGCTTCTTCAAGTCAACTTTAAGCCTCTTTGCAGTAGTGTTTGGAGTCTTGGCTAAAATAGGAGTAATCTTCTCTGTAACCCAAAGCTGTGATGTCATCTTTGAAACTCTCTGTAAAGTGGTCATACATGTATGCTGGTGTGGTATTTGATTTACCCTTACTGTACTTCCATCAGGTTGTAGTCTGGCAGACAAGTACCATTTGCAAGGATTGCCACCACCATCATAACCTTTGCACCGAGCATAAAATTTATTTCGATCAGTCCACATAGTCTTGGCATCAAACTCTTTTTTCACTGCATAGGTCCTGAAAGACATCCTAAACTCCTTCATGCTTGGCCACAACTTTCCCACCTCAATAACTGGGTTCTCTTTGTCATACAAACAAACCAGCTCATTATCATCTGCATCATCCACATCATCTGCAGCCTCTCTCATCAGCTCTTCTTCATCCTCATTTGCATTTCTAGGGCATGTGTTACCATCAGCAGGCAAAGAGCTGTCATCCTTCTCCTTATCTTTGTCATCAACTTGAATGCCAAACATTTCGGCCATATCAATGTCAGATATTGGTGTAATGACCAAATCTGTTTTTTCATTCAACTCTACTACATTCCAGTCAACAACAATCTTCCTAGCACCATGGGTTCCCTCCTCTCCATCTACATCAATCCCTGTATCTTCAGCTACTACAGTCGGTTCAGTCAACAATGCCAACATCTTCTTTTGTGAAACCCACTCATTATCTTCCACCTGTGCAGCCATCTTTGATGGCACATAACCAACTCTGGAATGAGTTTGCAGATCAATTAGCTCAGCATAAAATGTTACTTGTTTGCTTGCCCACCCTTCTTGCTGATCAATTTCAGCAACCATGGATTCTCCATCTTCAATTCTCACATATTCACCATTATAGTTATCGAAACGTTGCAGAGATACCTCTTGTTCTGGACCCCAAACAATACTCTCCCCAATTCTCTCCACCAAACTGCCCACGGCCTTCTCCTTCATGCTCTCCAATTCCTGGGGATCAACATCTGCAAATTCGACATCCAACCTCACGGTGGTATCTCTATCAATGTCTTGGACACTGCCATCACTGAGCTTGGCTTTACAGGGAAAAAGTTTCACTATAATTGCGAATGTGGTGGCTGAACCTGAACCTCCCCTCTTTTGTCAATGGCAGGCAGCCGCAGCAGTGTAAGCGACAGTCACTACCAAATCGAGTTCGATAACAGCTAAAATAGAAAAGAGGGCGGCATTACCGATTTGAAGCACTGTCTCCTCGCTCCATCTCATTCAGCCCCCGCGCTCCTATCCAATCGAGATTCTAAAACGCCAAGAAACAGGGGCAGCATGAGGCCACAAATTTATCCAAAATTCTGGGGAATGGGACTAGAGTTTGGAAAATACTCACTCGCAATAGCCGCTGCCGAGAAAGGCACTCCACCACCGGGCGGGCCGCGGAGAAGAAACAGCCCCCGGATCCAATCGAGATTCTAAATCGCCAAGAAACAGAGGGGCAGCATGAGGCCACAGATCCCCCAAAATTCTGGGAAGTGGGACTAGGGTTTCGGGCTCACTCGCAACAGCTCTGCCGCTACCGAGAAATGCGCTCCACCACCGCGGAGAAGAAATCGCTGCCGGAGAAGATGCTTACGGCGGCGCCGCTCGCCCAGTCCAGCACGGGCGAGTCAAGCACGGTCACACAGTCACCGGTCGAGTCGTGGACGGTTGACTCTTGACTACGTGGCCCTAGGTGGACCTCACCAGTCAGAGCACATAACCCCCGGTGTCCTAACCAAACCTCAGCCTAACTAACAGCCAACTAGCCGCGTAAACGGGTTGTCTTGCTTGAGCTATTTCTGCGCTGGGAGACGTCGCATGAGAGCCATTACAACCAACGACGTCGCATGAGAGACAATTCAACTCAAAGATGTCGCATGGGAGCTATTTGCCCCTTCTGTCGCCGGCTGCGTGGGTTGGAGAGGATTGGGATGCTTCGGATGAGAATCTGCCCGGCTTTGTTGGTGCCGACGACGCGTCGCCTGTGGGCGTTGTTCTCCTCACTGGAGGGTCATTGTGGAGCTCTCCCCCCTTCTCCACCCCGAGTCATGTCCTTCGTGCGAAAGCCCAAGACTCCGTTGGAGTCGGGCGACGGCGTCGCTTCAACGTCGCTCCCCCCTTGAGGGCGTTGCCTTGAAGGTCATGGTCTCCTACGCGCCTCCCCAAGGGCTGGACGAGCACAACATCGCGGTCGGCAGGTGATCGACCGGCGGTGTGAGGTTGGTGTGGCGTTGCGACGTGTGTGACAACGACTATGGTGGCGAGCAAAGCCGAGTCGCGGCATGTCCTTCTGATGCCGACAGTCCGGTGCGTCAATGGGGGCGTCTATGCTGATTTCTGGCTGTGACAGAGAAGTTGAAGCTGTGGGCGGCGGGGCCACTGCGGCAACAATGACTCCATGAGGACGGTGTTTAGTAGGCGGTGCTCTCCGGATGTTGCGCTGGACTAGGTCGGTGCGAGGCTTGCAACTTTCTTTGTGAAACTCGTTAGCAAAATCGAAGATGCCTTGTTCTCGATGCTTTGGTCGACTGTTTGGCGTTTGTGGCCAGGTCGTCCGCGTGTCCCCCTTGTGGGGTTTGTAATCTAGGTTTTCGCCCGGTTTTTCTCTAATTAACCGGGCAACTCTTTTCTTCTTAATCAATGAAAATGGTAAATCTTTTGCCTCTTTAAAAAAAACAAGTTCATCACCAGGTTATGAAAAAAATTCTGTTTTTGCCATGACCTGAAGGGATACAGTTATTAAGTTGCCATATACTTATGTATCAAATGAAAAATGCCATGTTGACTGCTTGAAATTTGAAAAGCCACTAGTTGTACCTCATATAATCCCTGCTGTGCTAAAATCAACTGGTGACAAAGGCCGTGTTGATTGCTCAACTCAACTGATGAAAAAAAAATAAACAGAAAAAAGCTTCAGAAGAGAGCATGTTGAAGAAATCCTGTTGTGCTAAAAATGGCGACGCCGATCCCCAGCCTCCTCCCAGTGCCCCTAGCCGAGAAAGAACTCCTCCTCGCCCCCTCATCGAGGCCCGCCTCCCCCCGCGGCGGCCACCCGCACGCTTCTCGAAAGCAGCTGATTGATATGACAGCAGCGGGCCCTGCGAAGGTCGATGAAGACGAAGATGGGCGCCCTCGAGGCCGCTTACACGCCGCCACGCCGTGGGGGCGCACCCGTTGGCCAGCAGCACCTCCACACATGTCGGTGCCTCCTCATCGGAGCAGTGTGTGCTATTCCGATGACCACCTGCCTCAGGAATGGACGGTGGCGAGCGGGAGAGCGCGCGACACATAGCCGCGAGCTCGTGCAACCCCCGCACCACCTCGACGTCCCTCCGTGCAGTCCGCCGGTGAGAGGAGCGGGCGTGGCTGCTAGAAATCTTTCGCTCGCCCCACACCGCCGTCCCCCTACACGAACTCGCCGCCGAGCACCCACCTCCAACGACGCACGAAGGAAGACGGCTACCCCGCGAAGAGAACCTCGGCCGGTCGCCTCTCTCTCTCTCTCTCTCTCTCTCTCTCTCTCTCTCTCTCTCTCTCTCTCTCTCTCTCTCTCTCTCTCTCTTTCGTGTAAACGTCAGAAGACAGTCAGGTGATTTTTTTTTGAGGCCAGTCGATTCTTGAACCGTCGGATGGGAAATCAATGGCCCAGAGTCTTTTTTCAACCTCTGGACATATCTCCTTCCTTGAGCCGCCAGTCATCACTGGCCTAACCGCCGGGCCCCGCCGCCCGCGGCCCGCGGCGCTCCCGCGTCGCCTCGTCGCCCCGCCCTCCTCGGAACCACCTCCCACCGCCGGTCCTCTGCCGCCCTGGCCATCCCTCTAGGGCCCCTCGCACTGAGCTTTTTCTTCGGCGAACCCCCACACCACCGCCCCCACCATCGCCGCCACCACCGCCCTCACCCTAAACCCTAAGATAGACACTGGGGTGATGACGGCGGCCCCTTCCTTCTCCCAGCGAGTCCCCCCTTCTCCTTCCTGCTTCTTCCTTCATTCAAAAATCGATTGACGCTGAATTCGAATCAGCTGGCTGATGTGTAGCTAAACTGAAAGGAATAAGGTCGCGACTTCGTCAACTCTACTCGTTCGCTGGGGCTCACTCCGTAGCAAACGAGAAAGAAAAGCTGACATGGCTAGTTCATCTGCTTCAAGGTTCGTGAATCCAATCTAACGGCTGATACAAATTTGTGGGGAACATGAAAAATCCAACATTTCCCAGGTAAATATTCGAAACAAACTGTATGGAAGCAAATCCCATGCATGAAAACACAAAGCATGGCGCCCAATCAAAAATGCTAGACGTACAGTCTTTTACAGGGTCCTTTCAAACTTTCCAAATACATCCCCTGATTTGAATGGAAGTGGGCCCGTGCCTCTATTAATAACCAATTAAAAACTATCACAACACTCTGTAATCCCCTCATCCCTGTAACATCCTGTACGTGTAGCAAAGCTCGCGCCCAATATACGCCCTGATTTATAGGAGTAGTAGTTACGTACTCCCTCCGTTCCAAAATAAATGATCCAACTTTATATTAACTCTAGTTGGGTCATTTATTTTGGAACGGAGGGAATAGTAAACAAATTGATCGCATTTGGTGCAGAGTCACGCCCGCATGCGGCTCCCGGCCGGGTTCCTTCGCAGGATGTCAAAGACTCAAAGCCCAAACGCGCCGCCTTGGCCCGCGACCGCCAGCGCCGCCGGCCGGAACGGGCAACCGGCGGCTGGGCGTCTCTCCCCACGGACATACTCGGCCTCGTCGCCGACCTGGTCCTTGACGCCGCGGATTACGTGGCCTTCCGCGCCGTCTGCTCCGGCTGGCGCGAGCACGCCCACGCCGCGCGAGCGCGACCCGCGCCTCTGGCCCCGGGACTGGGTGGCGCTCTGCGACGGCGACGCGGTCCGCCCGGAGGACGCGCGGGAGATCGCCCTGCTCCACACGCGCACGGGCAGGCGAGTCCGCATCCGCCTGCCGGGGCTACGGGGCTACCGGATCGTCGGCTTCAGCGACGGCCTCCTCGTCCTCCTGCGCAAGAGCACCACCGCGCTCCGCGTGCTTCACCCCTTGACGCTCGTCGCCGTCGACTTCCCGTCCCTCGCAACCGTGTACCACGAGGAGGTCGCTGACATGGGCTCTCTCCGGGACATGAAGGCTGCCGTATGCAGCAGCAGCAGCAGCAGGGAGCCGTCAACGAGCTCGATCGCGGCCGTGGTCCTGTTCCCCAACGCCAACGGAAATGTGGTGGTCGCCGCTGACGGCGGCAAGGACCATTGGGAGGTCCTCCACCGCCGCCACGAGAAGCTCTCTATCCGGAACACCTTGCTCTTCCAAGGGAGGCTCTATGCCACCACTTTCCACCCGCCGTCACCGGAGATTGTGCAGCTGTACCCTCCCGGACCAACACTCGATAACATGGTCGCCACGGTGCCGGGAGCCGTGCGCTATTCGCGCTACAGTGACACCCTCCACCTTGTGGAGTCCGCCGGACGGATGCTGCTCGTCGTCCGGCATGTCATCGTCCGGGCAAGCACAACCAAGCGTCAACTGCTGACCTTTGCGATCTACTCGGTGGACTTCGACGACGAGGACAACAACGGCCGCCCGACGCTGACGCCGGTGAGCGGCCTCGGCGACCGCGGCTGTTTCTCGGCGACGGCGGGTGCCTGTCCGTCTCGGCAAGGGACCTCCCTTCGCTGAGCAGCGACTCCATCTACTTCTCCACGCCATTCTACCCTCTTCAAGTGCGCTCGGTGGCGGCCGCCGACCCCGGCCGTTGGAGGCGGTCCGAGGAGTTGGCGACGCAACGCCAGATACACGACAGGAAGGAGAGGATCCGACCCTCGGTGCGCCCCTTCACCATTGCCGACCATCTCCTCACCTTCTGCCACCCTCGTGAATGGACCAAAGGGCTCATGTTCCACGAGTACCATGTCATACCTGAATCTTTCAAGGAACTGAGGAAGAAGATCAGGGCGAAAGACTCCGCAGCTGCGGGTTCCACTCATCCCCAGCAATATCAAGTAAGCTAGCGCTACAAATTCCAGGATGCAATAATATGAGATTGCTTCGTACCATATTTGATTTGTGTCTTCCTCCAGGACAAGATGTCTCCTTAAATGCTACTCCCTCTGTAAATTTTTATAAGACATTTTAGTTCATTACAGAGGTATAGTAACTAATTTTGCCTATCATATACGCTTACATCCCACATTTTAATTGGATTTGGGATAGTACTTGCCAACAAAAACTTAAGTTTTTCTTTTCATACATGATCAACTAGGCACTACAAATCAAATCTCCTTCACTGCAAGAGTTTTGTCATTCATATATACAGTTGTGTCTTGCCTAATTGCGCTCCTCGAGCCTCAAGTCCAGTTCATGTAAATACACTGCTGTTGCTACTTCTCATGGTTATTGTACATAGATGTTCTTAGTTCAGGAACGGGTACCTGTATATTACTTCAACAAATCTGAAATTCATCAAAAGGCCAGCAATTGCTGGATCCTTCCAAAAAAAAAATCTGTAATTAGCTAGCTAAAGACACTCTTGATTTTGGCACATCCAACCGGCAACTGTGTACCTTTATACATCTAGGCATCTAGCTGCTTTTAGACAGAAGTTTCAGGCTTGCTGTGCTTTTCAAAAGCAAAAGTTAGGCATTAGTAAGAAGAAGAAAGCTGTGCTTCTAGAATCTGAAGAAGATTGAATGATGTGGTAAAGTAGGGTAAGCATAAGGGAGTAATTCAGTGGGGCCCAAGTTACCAAGTTTTTTTTGTTGGCAAACAAAGTTACCAAGTATAACGGGGTAATTGAATGCTGCCTACAATTTTTGCATGTCAATATATTATAAAGAGGATTTCAATAGTCTGTTTTGTGCTTGTAAATTTTCATGGGAAAATGTTTTTTTTTGCCCCATGAAGCTTCAGTGCTCTTTAGAGCACAAAACCTTTTCTGGAGGTGCTAAAATGCTCTATTTTGTTTGAAAACTTACATGGTGTAAAAACCTTGAAAACTCAGAATTTTTTTCATTTGAAAGTACTCCCTCTGTAAAGAAATATTAGACCGTTTAGATCACTCTTTAATGATCTAAACGCTCTTATATTTCTTTACGGGGAGTATTATTTTACTCCGTTGCTAGTAGCACCCGGCGAGCAGGAAAACTCGCTGATACCTAACATGACAAACTAATCATGGGGAGTATATGAGACACACGTATATCAATGAGGAGGTGCTGCATAGAGCCACTGCTGAATCGTCAAACTAATCATGTGACCCTGCGTCATCAATTCATTATCTAGGATTTCTGCAATCTGAATGTCGGCAGCCATGCTGCATCAGGCACACAGTGTAAACCCTGTTGCAATGATATCTATCCTGGAGTGACTGCATCTATCTATCTTATCTTACAGCACTAACGGCAGTCCCAACCTCAAATCTGGCACACAAAAATATACTCCAGAAGTATAGTTCTCATCTATATGGACATGATTGAGTAATGCGACTCAAGAATCCTCTGCCTCTTGCTCTGCAACTGGAGCGGACTGCCGCTGCCGCTGCTACCACCACACACCAGCTCTGGAGAAGCGACCTTGGCCAGAGCCAGCCTCACAGCCTCCTTCAGAGAAATCAGTCCAGCACGACCTGCACTGCCTCCCTCCTCTTCCTCCTTGCAGAGTGTGAAGACATGCTGCACCCTTCCTCCTAGGGAGGTCACCTCAGCTCTCACCGTCCTCAGCCTCAGGCCATGGAGCGCCTGGATGAGCCCGGCGACGAGGTCCGGCCGGTCGTCGCAGCTGACAGACACCTTCATGTACAGGCGTCTATCGTCGTCGTCGGTGTCCCCGGTGCAGCAGAATTCCACAGAGACCACGTCGGCTTCCGGCGGGACGGCCGGCGTTAGCTGTGCGGCCTCGCTTGCTCTCCTCTTGAGGTGCCTCACTTGGTCCACCACCCTGGCCAGCAAGGCGGCCTTGTCCATCTGCACAAGGGAAGATAAGAGACATTTTTCTGACAAGTCACATAATAGCAGTGTACCGCAGTGCCCTACTTTGTCTTATCATAGATGGAATTGCAGGGCTAAAAGTCTGATGAAATGTGAACACTTGCGCGAGTTTTCAATGTTCTTCTTCATAAAGCTCATGTCTGATGCTGACATAAAGGTCGATCAGAGTTGTTTGAAGAGAGACTTCTTAATGCAAAGTTAGTTTCTACTACCAGAAAATCTGATCAGCTAACGACAATAATTATGTGCAGCTGAGCTTTGTTTGGTTAATGCCTCACAGCACTGAAATGGTGGAATGGCTAAGATATTGTTGCCTCAAACCTGCTTGGTATCAGGGATCATCTTCCTGAGCGCGGCAAGATGAGCGTTGATCCTCACCCGACGCCGGCGCTCGGCCTCACTGTGGACCTTCAGGGCCCTTGCCTCCGTCGCGGTCCTTCCCGACCCTGTCGACGCCTCCGGCGGCCCAGCCGGTGGCGCCGAGGTGGTCTACCGGGGCAGCAGGGCCCGGGCTCCGTACACCGTAGGATCGCAGTCATCGTAGAGCTCATTCTCTCCTTGGGGAGATTGGCATGGAGCTGCCATCAAGCCAAGCATCTTTACAGCCTCTGGACACTGCAAGAACAAGGAGGAACGTGAACTTCTGAAGATGGAGAAGTGGGAGTGAGACGAAGCGAGTGGATAGGAGGCTCACAATAATTAGTGCGGCGGCGTCTTGTCATCTCATTCTCTTCATATATAGGATGGATATATAGGACGGTAGGAGGAGGCAGATGATGAGGTTGTCTGTGAGAGATGACCGCCCTACATAAATACGCATCTCTTTTCTCACATGTGGTGAGTAGTGAGTACCCCACTATGGGGATATATAATATAGGGGAAATTTGGCTGTTTGGATTGGCATGGATTTGGCCAATGGGTGAGGTGGCGTTTATGAGTGTGTCATGAGTCGGATATATGTGGAAAGAATCATGCCATACCAAACCCTTGTGAATGTATTGATTATACTGTAGTGTAGTATCTATGCAGCACAGCAGCCTGTGTGCATAGATGGTTGTCACTTTCAGTGAAATTTCAGGGAAATTTTGGGAAGTTTCAGTTATTTTAGTAGGTGCCAAAATGTTTCCGCAATTTTTAAATAAATATAAAAATAAATCGAAAAAAGTGGCTCTCCAGATATTCCTGGAACCAAACAAAACCTGATACTGACTTGGTTGACTGGAATATGATCCTTGGCGCAGTGCCTCTGAGGGCGAGAGGCAGCGACGGACGGCGACGACGCCTACTGTTGGGTAAGGGAAGTCATCAGCAGCAGTGTCGGGCTTGGCCTCTTGCAACCACGCTGGCTGCCCTGCCTCTCCTTCCACATCTGACCAGCAACTTCATTCACACTGTTCTGCTCAAACTTGGTAATTTTCCGATCGACGCCATTTCTCGACTGCCTGTGATCAGAACATGTGATGTGAAAGTCAGGAAATGAAACAGTTTTCCCTTTGACTTATGAACAGACGAACAGGGCCGCCTCTTTCACGACTGCACTTTCATTACATATATTTTTGTACAGAAGAGAAGGGCACGAAGATTACAATTTGCCAAAGCTGATTACACCCTAACACTCACTTTGCATAACCCTTTTGTAGATGTTCTTTTGGACAACCGTTTGTTTCCTCTTTATTTTACGTCCGTGGTATATAACTAACTAATGTACTGCTCATGCAACACAGATAATTGATCTAGTGCAATTCAATTAGGTACACGGGGAGTACTATCTTAGTCATATATACAAATTTCAAGCATTATTGAGGAAATCTTTAACGGATAGTTAATCGGTTGGTTGGCGGGTAGAGGATTAATAGGCTAATCGTTCAATTAATTAATTAGTCCGATGATTTATCAGTCTATCGACTATTCGGTGACCCTATAAGTAGGAATTAATTGGCAAGTTAACTGATTAATCGGCTGAATTTTTGAATAGGGATTTCAAGTATTATCCGTGTTAGCGTCCCACTTCCAGAGGCAGCATGAAAGGGATCGAGGAAGAGAGCCGAGGGTTGGAAAGAAGAGCTTGGTGCCGGTTTCAACCGTGATCCACTAGAACAGCTAATTCTCAGAAATTCTATATATCGTTCTTTTTTTTTTCTTGAGCAACTTCTATATATCGTTCTTCTTTTAGGGAACTTCATATATCGTTCTATGCTATCGTTATGAGCACAATCGTCTACAACATTTCAAAGAGGGCCGGCCCATTAATCCCTCCACCTGTTTGTCATACACGGGAAGGCTCAGAAGATTCCATCCGGTTTTGGGGAGCTTCCGGGACAATTTTTTCTCCTTTCTTTATTTCTCTATCGGTTTTCTGATTCATTCAAGTGGTTTTCCTTTTTTTCTCTTTCATTTATTTTCTGTTTTCCCTGTTTTTTCTTACTTTTTATTAAATTTCACAAATTTCAAAAAATGTTTAAAATCTTCAAAAAAATGTTTCAAATATAAAAAAACTGCCGGTGTTTTCAAATTTTGTTTGTATTTTTCAAAAAATGCTTGAAATTTGAAAATGTTCATGTTTGGAATTTAAACAATCACAATTTCAGGAGAATGTTCATAAATTTCAAAAATTGTTCACATACTCAGACAATTCTTTCGGGATCCCAAAATTTGTTCACTTACATAAAAGTTGTTCGTTTTTAATTCACATTTTTTAAAAAATTAATGATTTTTTCCGCAATCTGCGATCAATTTTCCAATCCGTGAAAAATTCGGAATTAAGTGAAATTTGTGACCATTTTTTGTATACATGAACTTTTTTTCAAATTCCTGAACATTTCACAATTCTTCATGAACATATTTTGACTAGCGAATATTTTTTGCATTTGTAAATTTTTTTGCCTTCAATTCATGAACAATTTTTAAATTCATGAACAGTTTTTAATTATACGTGAACATTTTTTGGATTCACAATCAGTTTTTGAATTTGTGAACACTTATTAAATTCGTGAACATTGTTTGGATTCATTAACATTATGTTTTTAAATTCGCCAACATCTTTTCAAAACCCAGTTGGAATATATAAAAGTCACACACTAAAATATTGAAAGAACGCTGCCGCCAGTGGCTGGCCCAAGTCGCTCATGTCCGGTTTTGTTCAAGCTCGTGAACCTTCTAGAAAGTTCCCAAACTGAGTTTTCTTAAATGTTCATGATTTTATAAAAAAAACTGTGAATATGAAAAATATTCATGATTTTAGAAAATGTTCATGGATTTTAAAGATGTTCTTAAAATGAAAAGGAATAAGCATGGAAAATAATAATAAACTAGCATGAAAAATAAAAAGGAAAAAGAAATTGAAAAAAAACAAAAAAATATAAAAGAAAGAAAAACCAAGGATAGAAAATAAAGAAAAAACCAGTTCAAATAGGGAGTCTGCCGTACAAGCCTCCTTGGGATGGCGCAATATGAAATTTAGCGACGCACGCATATCCGTTTAGTCTCTATCCAAAGATCGACGCTCCAAATAGGAGCCGCGATTACTTATAAGCAGTCGCCTTGGGGTGGTGCACGTCTGGCCCGACCCATGTGTTGCCTAGGGGCAACCCCAACTATGAGCAAGGGTTAGGGCAGGTTCCTAATATAACATCCCTCCCTCCTTGAACCTAGCCCATCCCCAAGCCGACGCCACTGATAACCGCTCGGATCCCATTGCACTTGATGTTTCCAGACTTGGTCGGAGTCGCGGTGGTACCACAGACGGGGTAGACTTCAACAAGGTAGTAGTAATCATGGCCGACGGAGACCCGGTTGAAGGAGCCGTCGATGAAGTGGTCGACATTAGCATAGTCTTAGTCGAAGCCGAGGTCATACTTTGGTCGAAGAAGACGACAACAACAATGACATCCCTCCCTCCTTTAAAATGATCCTTATTATTTCCTATTTACTGTCGGGGGGGAGGGGGGGATCAGAGGTTCACACGCCCGTAAACCTCCCCCTCTGTTTCTTTCCAGTTTGTGAAATTTTGGACATCCAGATCTGTTTGGACAAATTTGGTGACCATCATTGGATGACAAAAATGTTTGATCTGTATAGTTTAGACATTTAGGGGCGATTTGGTACCACCGCAAATGAAAAAATTAAATGGAAAACACAAAACTAAAGAAAAAATAAAAATAAAACAAAAATCCCCAAACCTTTTAGTACCGGTTGGCCCCCGGCGCTGGCTCGTGCCACGTGGTGGCCCTTTAGTCCCAACCCTTTAGTGCCGGTTATAGAACCGGCACTAAAAAGACTTACGAACCGATGCTAAAGCCCGGTTATGCACTAGGGATGAGAGGGTCCAACTCCCGGCGGCGGTTACCGCCCTCGTCAGGCGGCCGACCTGCCCCTCCAGACCACGAGCCTTTCTTCCAATACCGCCTTCTGCGCCTCCGAGGAGTTCACTAGGCCCGCTTCGGTGAGCACAGCCTTTCCCCTCGTCGCAGTTGCAGGGTGCTCCTCCGGCGGCAGCGGCATGCATGACGAGTCCAGCAAATGCGAGGGCAGACAGCACGGAGACAATGCCCGCACGAGATGCCATTGAAACCCCCTGAAACCTGACACCCAATTCAAAGACCCAAATCACATACCAAAGAAACAAATCTAGTGCTTTTTCTCCGTCATCAAAGATCAATTGATGCATCATATCAGATCTACAAGCTCCGTCATCAGTATAAAAATCCCACCCGAAATCTAGCTCTTTCTTTTTTATGAAAAACAGTGAGCGAGCGAAAATACAACCCATTAACGGTGGCGCAAGGGGCCATCTCTGGCGATAGCCACGTCATCGCACATACGACAAAAAAAAACAGCAGGTGGAGCGCGAAGGGCTACGCAGGCGCACGTATTGGGCAGAAAAGATCGTCTCGCATTCTCTCCCACGCACGCGACCTTCTCTCGTTCCACGCGCCAACGCAGCCGCCGCCTCCTCTGCTCCTTTCTCTCTGGATCGCCAGATCTGGGACGCCACCGGGAGGAGATCAGAGAGGCCGCGGCAGAAGCACCATTCTCGACGAGATCCTGCACTCAGCGCCGCTACCGCCCTTTTCTCTTGTTTACATACGCAGCGATTTCTGTGTTTCCTTTCCAACGAAGGCAGCTCCGCATCAGGCTGCACACGCACATCTTCGTCTCCACCTCTCCCCCACATGCCACCGCCTCCTCTCTCTCAACGCCGCCAGCCGCAGCCGCCTCTTCTTCCTCTCTCTCTCTCTCTCTGCTTGTCCTTGTCTCCCCCCTCGCTGAACAAGGCGCACACGAGCGGCGGTGGCAGCAGATCTGTGAGAAACATGGAAAAGGCAGGAGGTGGAAGTCCTCGCGGGAGTCATCGTCCATGAAGAACTGGATCGGAAGCAGTTCGCGGCATGTACGTCCCCGGCCAGCCGCCGGAGTCCCTCTGTCTGCTATGTGTGATAGCTTTACTCGCTATCTGTTCTATTTGCAGGAGGAGGCCAAGGGCCGGGAAGCGGTGGCACCGGCGACTGGCAAACCTCATCGGCTACTGCTGCGACGGGGTCGAGCACCTGCTCTTCGCTGAGTTCATGCCCAACGACACCCTCGCCAAGCACCTCTTCCACTATTCCACTATGTCACCGGCCTGCTCTCCCTCCCCTGCACCAGGCTCTTCGACCGGCTCCTTCGCACCGCCTTCCACTTCAAAGTTCAAACAGCTCAAAGACAAGGTAAGTCTTTTAGTTTGTTCTGGTGTGATGCCATGGTGTGCGCATGAGGCGCTCGACTAATTGACAATTGACCTCTTATTGCTATGTAGAAATTCAAGCGTTCTGTGCCTCTTTGAGGTATTTTTGGCTGTACCAAATTTCTGAAGAGGGATGACACATTCAGAATTTCAGATAGACTTGTGTCTTTTTGGTTGTAATGGCATATGCTTGCTACAATCTTTACTGACAATGAGCAGTTGGATTGGATGCAGCTACACTCTTTATTAATGCAAGAAACAAAAGAGCTATCTGAACTTGCCAATCATCACACATATAGATGTTCCATACTTGTAGCAGATGTTCTTTGCTGCGATGTGTGTCACTAAACTTAGCACCAACCATGGAACAAGCTGCTAAACCGAACTCATCATCTGCATTTGCTAGGCCTCATTTTATAGAACAAGAAACCGGCAGCAGTCAGAAAATTACATGCTTATAGTATGTACTAACAGTTGAAAACATATGCAGTTTGACTATGTATATGATCCTCCTGTTTACTTATTTATTTATTGTCTCAAATGTAAATCTGTGAGGTTCACCCTGGCCGTTGTCAAGTCCTGACCATGGCCACACTGCAGAAACATCAAATTCTGTTGATGTCGATTTTATTGATGATAAATGTCAGGTATAATCTTCTATCTCCTTTTCAGTTACATGTATGTGTGTCTTTATGTTCCGTGTTTCAAATTAAAGCATACATCTTTCCCTTTTGTGAGTCTCAAGTGAGCTTCTACGGGTATTCTCCAATTATACACCTACTGGCTATATATTTCCCTACCATGTTGCTTTTCCACCTCAAATACCGAACTGAATATTTATGTTTGTTAGAAGCTTATGTATGATCAGACCTGAGACCTTAAGTCCAAAATCACTGATGTGCCACCCCTGACCATGGTGTGTCCATGAAGGGCTAGGAATTTATGTTCTAATGTGATCTATTTGATCTGTAGCCAGACGAAATGCCGGCATGCCTGTGCAGGTTGCCACTGAGCACTCTTAATTTGGACAAGCTTCTTGAAACGATTGTAGACTACTTTATCTGTTGACTACATTGTTTAATCTTTTTTTTGAGCTTATATAATAGTTTCCGTCTCAGCTATTGGCACTACAAGATATCCTAATATATAATGTTTTGCCTGCCAGAAATATTGATGATATTATTGATTACAGTAACAAAAAAAACTCTTACCTATCCCTTATTCTATATATCTGATTTGGATTATTTGAGGAAGTAAACATTGGAAACGCAGTTTAGTTAATATTGGGTTCATTTCTTTGGAGCGCTAAGCCATGTATTTGCAATTTTAGTAACAGACTTAGTTTGTGTAAAAGAGATAAGCGTTTGCTAGCTTTTTAGGCATTAAAGAAAAACAATGAATCCCTTGCTACATATGCTAGGGTGATGTCCAGGTAAGGCCTTGGCTTCCTTTGTAAAGAAGCGAGTAGCCATTCTACTTTTGTGTAAGCTGAACATATGTTTTGATGTATTTCTTCAGTGAATAACACCAGATTTCCGTAGACTTGGCCTATTTATATTGTGATATATTTACATAATGCATTCACCAAGTAAATCACAAAGTATGATTCTATACTGGAAAGGAACCGCTCAAATCTGATGTCCATCAAATACTTGGGTCAATTGGTGCCTGTTCTTTGTTGCCCTCAGTGTGTTTTAGTTATGATTTTGCACCTTATTGTGTTTGATAATCTAGGTAGATTGATTATGCTCCTCGGTCATGGTATGTCTGACTGTAGGTGCTTCATGGTTTATAGATTAATGCCTCTAGAAATAACGAACTTGTTGAGTGAATTTGGATCAGTAAATGTGACTGATGAACAAAGACCGCAAAGAAAGTATGATATTTGTCGTCTTATCAATCCATGTCATGTATTTATGAACATGTGTCATGTGGGGCCAGCCCTATAGGCGTAAGGGACCTGCACGGGCCGGCCCTGCACCTGCCTAAAGATATGTCCTAGTTTAATTACAGTCTTTTTAGATTAGGAGTCTGGGTATTAGTTGGAAAGGTTTAGTCCCGAAGAAGGTTACCCTGCCAACACCCAATTGTAATAGGAGTCTTAGTCTGGTTTTGTAATTAGGCTATATATAGCCAGCCCTTGGATCAATAAACGCAAGCAGAATATCCTACAACCTCTCCTCCCTTGCTCCTGCGCCACGGCGCCCCTCCTCACCCCCTTCTCCAACCATAGGCAAGCGAGGGCCTCGCCCTCGTCCTCCTACCAACCACGACTACAACCTGCGCGGCAATCAGCCGGGCCGTGACAACTTGGTATCAGCTTCCTCGTCGATCCCAGCGGCCCTGTCTCCGCCACCGCCGCCGGCACCTCTACCGCAAACCCTAGCAGACCTCGCGACCAAACAGCACGAGGATCATGAGGCCGTGGTCGCCACTTTGAACAGCCTCTCGGAGGAGAACCACACTGCTCGGACAGAGCGCGCCGAGGACCGCGCCACCCTCCAGTCCATCGCCGCGACACTCAAAACCCTCCAGGACCAGCTGGCGGACACGTCACAGCAGCAGCGCGCGCAGAACCTGGCCCTCCTTTGGCTGGAAGGCAAGGGCACGCCTCAATTGGGTGGTACCGGGCTCCTGCGGCCCCCAGATGCGCCATCCCACATCGGGGCCCCGGCCGATCCAGGGGATAGGGCTCCGCGCCTCTACAAGATTGATTTTCCCCTCTTTGATGGGGCCAGTGATCCACGGCCGTGGCTGACACGTTGCAATCTCTTCTTCCTCGGGCAGCGAACGCCGGAGTCGGATAAGACTTGGCTCGCCTCATACCACCTCACCGATGTCGCAGCATTATGGTATGGCCACCTCGAGACTAAGCTGGGCCAGCGGCCGTCCTAGACCGAATTTCAAAAACTGATCGCCAACCACTTCGGACCGCCGACCCGCGCCAACCCCTTTGGCGAGCTGATCTCCACCCGCCGCTCCGGCATCGTGGCAGAATACTCCAAGCGCTTTCTAGAGAATCTCTCTCGGGTGCGCCCCATTGCTGACGACGATGAGCGGGATATCTTCACCAACAACTTGGGCGAGCCTATGAAAACTCAGGTCGAGATGCTGAAACCGGCGACTTTGGACGCAGCTATGGACTTAGCAATCTCCTTTGAGCACCTCAATACTATCACCAGCACCGCGACCACTCCGGGCCGGCCCAACCGTCCACTCCGCCCCATGGCTGCACCTACTCCGGCCTTGCCGGACTCCTCCAACTCCACGACCGCGCTCGTCTTTAAACGACTCACGCCCGCCGAGATGGATGAACGGCGCGCTAAGGGTCTCTGCTTCAATTGTGACGAGAAGTTCGCGCGGGACCATCACTGCAAACGACTGTTCTATATTCAATCCGCCGACGCCGAAGAGGAGTAGTTTCAGGATTTCCAGGAAGCACAAATCTCACTCTTGGCTGTTACCGGAATTCCCACCAGCGACACAATGCAGGTCACTCTTCGCATCGGGGACCGTGACTTGGTCGCCTTGCTTGATTCAGGCAGCACTCATAACTTCATCCATGAAGAGTTGGCCACCATCGTCGGGCTGCCTTTCTCCTCCAATCGTCGTTTGGGAGTCACGGTCGCTAATGGCAATAAGGTGACCTGTCGGGGACTCCTTCAGCAGGCTGCGATCACCATTGACAAGGAGCGTTTTGTTGTTGATCTGCATGCCATTCCATTGGGCGGGTTCGACATCGTCCTCGGTACACGATTCCTCAAAACTCTTGGGCTAATTCTCTGGGATTTCACTACGCAGTGGATGTCGTTTTGGCACTCGGATCACCGTGTGGAGTGGTCGGGCCTCGGCTCCCTCGGACGTCCTGCCCACCTACACGCGTGCGAAGGCAAGGAACTTCTGGACAGCCTGCTGGCCACTTTCACCGATGTTTTCGTCGACCCACAGGGCCTGCCGCCGCAGCGCGCACATGACCATCATATTCATCTTATTCCTGGGACACCGCCGGTTGCTGTCCGTCCCTACCGCTACCCAACGATTCAAAAAGATGAACTAGAGCGCCAATGTTCAGAGATGCTAGCTCGCGGTCTGATCCGTCCTAGTTCTTCTGCATTTTCATCCCCCGTTCTACTCGTCAGAAAGGCCGACGGGACTTGGCGTTTCTGTATCGACTACCGTGATCTCAACCTTGTCACCATCAAGGACAAGTTTTCAATTCCTGTTGTCGATGAACTTCTGGATGAACTCAAGGGCGCCCGCTTTTTCACCAAACTGGATCTCCGGTCGGGTTACCACCAGGTTCGGATGGCCCTTGAGGATATCCACAAGACGGCCTCCGCACACATGAGGGCCTCTTTGAGTTTGTAGTGATGGCCTTTGGTTTGACAAATGCCCCAGCGACGTTCCAAGCACTCATGAACGACGTCCTCTGTCCCTACCTTCGTCGGTTTGTGCTTGTGTTCTTTGATGATATCTTGATCTACAGCTCGTCCTGGTCGGATCACCTACGTCATGTTAAGCTCGTTTTGGAGGCTATGCGCACACATCAACTGTTTCTCAAGCGCTCCAAGTGTTCCTTTGGGGAGGAAACCATGGCTTATCTGGGACACGTCATCTCCACTGCAGGAGTTGCCATGGACAGCGACAAGGTTCTTGCCGTGGTAGACTGGCCGGTTCCGCGCACCGTCCGCGCTGTGCGTGGTTTCTTAGGACTGGCAGGATACTACCGCAAGTTCATCCGGGATTTTGGCACCATTGCAGCTCCCCTCACGGCACTCCTCAAGAAAGACGGATTTCTTTGGACGCCTGCAGCGACTATTGCCTTTGAAGCCCTCAAGAAAGCTCTTACCACAGCCCCTGTGCTTCAGCTGCCGGATTTTGCTGTTTCATTCATTGTGGAGTGTGATGCATCTGGATCTGGTTTCGGGACAGTCCTGCATCAAGGTGGCGGCCCCATTGCCTATTTCAGCAAAACCATCGCTCCGCGTCATGCTTCTCTCGCCGCTTATGAGCGGGAGCTCATTGGTCTGGTGCACGCCGTGCGCCACTGGCGGCCCTATCTTTGGGGACGTGCGTTCGTCGTCAAAACTGACCACTACAGCCTAAAGTTTTTGCTGGACCAACGCCTCGCTACCATTCCACAACATCATTGGGTGGGCAAACTGTTGGGGTTCGACTTCACGGTGGAATATAAACCAGGTCGCCAAAACATCGTCGCCGATGCTCTTTCTCGCCGTGATGCTCCTGCCGGCCAGGCACTTGCCATATCCGGGCCTTCTTTTGATCTGTTTGAAGCTCTCTGCCAGGCTGCACACACGGACCCGGCGCTTGTCACTTTCCGGGAACAACCAGAATCTGGTAAGTTAGGACAGCCTTGGGCTCTTGTTGATGGTGTTGTTACCTTCCAACAGCGGGCTTATGTACCACCCGTGTCGCTGCTGCTCGGGGAGGTCCTGGCTGCAGCCCATGATGCGGGCCATGAAGGTATCCAGAAGTCACTTCATCGTCTTCGCCGGGATTTCCATCTGCCGCAAGCAAGGGCCGCACTTCAGCAGTATATTCGTGCTTGTCAGGTTTGTCAACGCAACAAGACGGGGCAGCTTCATCCAGCCGGCTTATTGCAGCCCTTGACAGTGCCCTCTCGTGTCTGGGAAGACATCTCCATGGATTTCATTGAGGCACTTCCAAAGGTGGGCGGCAAAAGTGTGATACTGACCGTTGTGGACCGTTTCTCCAAGTATGCGCATTTCATCCCCTTGGCGCATCCGTACACTGCGGAGTCTGTTGCTAAAGCCTTCTTCTCCAACATTGTCCGACTTCATGGGTTTCCCACATCCATCGTTTCGGACAGGGATGTGGTTTTCACTTCGGGCTTTTGGAAGGCTCTGTTTGCCGCCGTGGGGACACGCTTGCACATGAGTTCGGCCTTCCATCCGCAGTCTGATGGGCAATCTGAGGCTGTCAATTGCGTCATCACCATGTACCTCCGTTGCATAACCAGGGATCGCCCACGGCAGTGGCTCCAATGGTTGCCTTGGGCAGAGTACTGCTACAACACTTTGTACCACTCAGCGTTGAAGGACACGCCTTTCAGGGTGGTTTATGGACGGGATCCCCCCTCATTCTGGGACTATACGCCGGGCGAGATTCGCAATCAGGCGGTGGAACGGCAGATCGTCGACCGCGATCAGTTCTTACACGACATCCGTGAGTGTCTCCTTCAGGCAGCACAACAGTACAAGCATTACTATGATGATAAGCATCGGGCCCTTTCTTTTGATGTTGGAGAGTGGGTTTGGCTCCGTCTTCAGCACCGGTCGGTGCCATTCCTTGGAATAGGCGCCAAAGGGAAATTGGCTCCCAAATATTATGGGCCTTTCAAAGTCCTCACTAAAATTGATATGGTTCCTTACCGTTTGGAGCTGCCCCCACGCGCCCGCATTCACAATGTTTTCCATGTCGGGGTCCTGAAGAAGTACCATGGCCCACCGCCGGAAGTTCCGCCGATGCTTCCACCTCTGTTTCAGGGTCGAGTACATCCAACCCCTGTCCAAGCATTGCGTGCTCGTATAGCCCGCGGTATCTAGGAGGTGCTCATTCACTGGGAGGGCCAGCCGGCGTCTGCTGCTTCATGGGAGGATGTTACAACCTTCCGCGAACGTTATCCAAGCTTCCATCTCGAGGACGAGCTGTTTCAGAATGGAGGGGGAGATGTCATGTGGGGCCAGCCCTATAGGCGTAAGGGACTTGCACGGGCCGGCCCTGCACCTGCCTAAAGATATGTCCTAGTTTAATTACAGTCTTTTTAGATTAGGAGTCTGGGTATTAGTTGGAAAGGTTTAGTCCCGAAAAAGGTTATCCTGCCAACACCCAATTGTAATAGGAGTCTTAGTCTGCTCTTGTAATTAGGCTATATATAGCCAGCCCTTGGATCAATAAACGCAAGCAGAATATCCTACAACCTCTCCTCCCTTGCTCCTGCGCCACGGCGCCCCTCCTCACCCCCTTCTCCAACCATAGGCAAGCGAGGGCCTTGCCCTCGTCCTCCTACCAACCACGACTACAACCTGCGCGGCAATCAGCCGGGCCGTGACAACATGTTTTAAAAAATAGTCTTGGTGTAAAGTGCAAATTGGTTTCCATCTAATGGCAGATCTCTCTCCCTTTTTCATCTCTGTTTTGTAGATGACAGAGCAATCTATCTTACATACACACGCTGAAATTGATTCTGTTGAAAGCTTATTTACATTTTTTCTTATTGATCCATCAACAAGTAGCTGTAATGAATATTTTATATTGCTACATCCAAGAGAGCAAGAGATCCAAATGTTATAGCACACCCATATTGATGTATATGAGTGAGACTGATGACTAAATATGACAGATGAATGTGCGGAGACAAGATAAACGCGCACAAGCCCGCCTCAGGAGGCGCCATCAGGTGGCGCCCTAGCCTCTAGTTTAATATACAAGCTCGGAGGAAACTTGAACGATGCGAGGTAGATAAGATGAGGTTGAGGCGTTGAGATTATTACCTCTGTCCGTCGTCCTCTTCCTGTTGATCCCGATCCTCTTCCTGCTGCAAAGGAGAAAAGAAGATACATTAAGCTATCAGTGTCAAGATATTGAGAGATATGAGGGGTGGTGAGCTAGCAGATCGAGAAGTTTTCGCAGACGGGAGGCGCATGGTATGAGGGTACACCTTGTTGCCTAGTGCGCCGTTTGCAAGAATGAAGCTGGCTGGCTCGTGCGTCTATGCAAGGCGGCCTATAGGGGCCTGAGGTGGACACTTTTGCTCCTCCTCAATGATGAGCACACACCTCGGTTGGCTCAGCCCCGGCCCTTTGATCTGAAACTGAAACTTCAACCACTAATTGGTTCTTTGAATAAGTACTTTACATCGGTGACAATGCAATTCTTTCATTGACCAGTCGCTTTGATCTGTTAGTTTCATTTTGCTATCTTTTTAGTATTATTGTTGTCGATGCACTCGGTTCGAATTTAGTTATTATTGTTATCGAAGGAGTCAGTTGAATTATTATAGTCAAATTTTAAAGGTTTGAAGTTACATAGGGGCCCATGTCGCTGAGTTCGCCTAGGGCCGACCCTGGTTGGCTGACCGCATGCCTTGCCACGTAGCCTTGAAAAATATCTACATATATATAATATATACTTGGTGATGAAAAATTAACACTTTCTAAAACAATATTGGTACTCACGATACCAACATGGTATGTACTTTGAAATCTATCCTACTTCAGCGGTCCGTAGAAGTGCTAGGGTTAAGCTTAAGAAAAAATAGAAGTGCTAGGGTTAAGCTTAAGAAAAAATTCCATGATGATCTATGAAAGGAATCTTTTGGAATAGTAGAGGTCTAGCTGACTTGGCAAAAAGAAGGTTCTTGGCAGAGACAACGATAGAGCAAAAACTAGATTTCATTGCTCTACTTGAAACAGGGCAAGATAATTTCACCTCACAGTTCCTTGGAACTTCATTCGGAGGAATTGATTTTGATTGGCACTGTTTATCTCCTAGAGGAAGATCCGGTGGGATATTACTAGGAATTAGGTGCGAAACGCTTGAGGTAATTAATGTGGTTCGGGGGGACTTTGCGGTAAAGTTTCGGGTGAGATCGAAATTGGATGGTTTTCGATGGTCTCTGGTAGCTGTATACGGGGCAGCACAACCCGAACTTAAACCAGATTTTTTAGCAGACTTGGTGCGGATTTGTGGGGACGAGACTCTCCCAATCCTAGTCCCGGGATTTTAACATAATTCAGAGGAGTGATGAAAAGAACAATGACAACTTTGATGGACGTTGGTCTATGATGTTTAACATGATTATTGAAAGTCTTAGTTTGAGAAAAATTGAGCTCACAGGTAGACAATATACATGGACAAATACGTTGCCCACTCCAACATATGAGAAGTTGGATAGAGTGCTCGCTAGTGTGGAATGGGAACAGAAATAGCCAGTAGTGTCGGTTCATGCGATGCAGAGGGCGATCTCAGACCACACACCTTTACTAGTAGACTCGGGAGACGCAACACATATTGCGAATAAGAACGCTTTCTCTTTCGAACTAGGCTGGTTCGAGAAAGAAAACTTCATGGAGATCATCGCATGCTAATGGGCAAAGCCTGTTAGTGGACGATCAAGTATTGAGAGATGGCAAAACAAAATTAGACATCCGAGACAATTTTTATGAGGTTGGGCCAGAAACAAGAGTGGGATTTACAGACAAGAAAAAGAGCGACTCACCCAATTAATAGATGCTCTAGATTTAAAAGCAGAAATAAACCTTCTTAATGTAGCTGAGCAGAGCTCAAAATCCAAAGTCGAGCAACGCTTACGAGCTATTCTTAGAGAAGAGGAGCTCAAATGGGCATTGCGTGCTAAGGTGCTTAAGGTTGTCGAAGGAGATGACAATACACAATTCTTTCACATGATTGCGAATGGGAAACATAGGAAGAAGAAAATAATACAGCTTGAACAGGACGAAGGGACAATTGTGGGTCATGAGAATCTAAAAGCTTATATCTCTAATTATTATAAACAACTTTTTGGGCCTCCGGAAGCAACAATCACAAAGGTTTCTGAAGCAATCAAAAAGGTTACAGCTAAATATTCAATTTTTTTGATGAAAAGGCTTTCATGGCTAGCTTTATTAAATCAAATCACATTTACATCATCCGTTAGGAACTTAAGAATAAAACTAGGAGGGGTATCCAACCAAACAGACGGTGGATTATTCCTTCCAGAACTAGCTAGCTCATGGGCAACTGTATTAAACTCCCTATTACAGTGTTCAATATAAACCTTCCTGAAATCTTTCAGTAGACTTCGACACTCATTACAGTGTTCAGTATCCCCTAAGGCTATGACCTAGGGTTCCCTAGTCCCCCCGGCGCGCCGCCGCCGTGGGTTTTCTCCTTCCCGCAGCCGTCGGGCCGCGTCCATCCGCGACACCCCCTGTCCCCAAGACCGTGCTCTGCACGCAGGCTTTGGGTTCGCTCTCGACTAACTCAGATCGGATCTCGTTTGGGTTCTGGAAACACGGGAGACCGCCGGCATGGCTTCTTCCATGGATGCAAGTGCTAGTAGAGGGAACGGGTCAGCTGATCCGAGCGTTCTTCTGGAAAGACTGCATCTAGAAGATGACGAACTTGACAACTTAGTCTGGGAGGATGAAGCAGAAGAACCTGAAGAGAAGCCCAAGTGGCTTGCGATTGCTAGGGTTCTAACAGGGAAATCCTTTGGCCAAGGTGCTCTGATCGCGGATATGAAGGCCGCATGGAACCCAGCACGTGAAGTGATCTGGCGCAGAATTAACTCCAACCTGTTCTCGGTGTAGTTCCAATGTCTGGCAGATTGGAACAAAGCAATGCATCAAGGACCATGGGATTTCAAGGGTATGGCCCTTGTGATTGCTGAGTATGACGGGTTTAAAAACCCAGAATCAGTGAAGCTTGATAGGATTGAAACCTGGTGTCAAATCCACAAACTCCCGGATATGGTGCTGAAGCGAGAGAGATTTGTGAAGTCCATGGCTGAGCGTATTGGTGAGGTATTTAGAACTACAAATAGTACTGCCTAATGGATTTGTGGGGGAGTTTGTAAGAGCACGGGTTCGGATAGATGTCAACAAGAAACTAACAAGGTTTGTGAGCTTTACTAAAGCGGGCGAAACGAACAACTGTTTCTCGGGCAGCTGTGCGTGTGGACACACCAACTTCACATGGAAAATGTATCTTCGAGTGATGATGGCAAGGAGAGGCAGTTCTGGTGTCTACCCTGTTCGTGTGTTCATAAGTCAAAGGGAAAACTGTTTCATTTCCTGACTTTCACATCACATGTTCTGATCACAGGCAATCGAGAAATGGCGTCGATCGGAAAAATTATCAAGTTTGAGCAGAAAAATTATCAAGTTTCAAACAACCGAGTTCAGGGACTGGACTCGCTGGAGAGCATGGCTAATAAGCCGCTAGAGGCGACACCACTCTGTTTGCGTAACACGATAATACCCGTGTCAGAACTCGCGTGAAATCTTCATGTGCATCTATTTTTTTGCGAGAAGATTTTCGATCTACTCATCTTCAATCATGGTTCATGTGCATCTAGTCTAACTTGTTTTCGGAACTTAGATTGAATAGTACTATTGACATCTATGATTTCAAAGAGAGGGACCCTCCGACGCCTGATCCTTGATCCTGAGGATCTGCTGTATCTTTGACGTCCTGCGCGCCTTCTGGATAGGCTAGCTAGTAAGCTAGAGTCGCCTTTTCCTTTTGAATTTATTTATAAATCCATCATGGGAAACGGCTGCACTTCAATTATATTTTTTTGTAGGGAAAAAGGGCACGAAGATTACAAACTGGAAAAGCTGATTGCACTCCGATCACTTTGCAAAACCCTTTTGTAGCTGTTCTTTTGGACAACCCTTTGTTTCCTCTTTATTTTATGTCTGTTGTATCACTAGTGTACTGCTCATGCAACATCGATAATTGATCTACTGCAATTCAATTAGGTACTCGGGGAGTACTATCTTAGTCATATATACAAATTTCAAGCATTATTCACTAGTAGAAAACAGGGCATAGGTCACAGGGCAGTTTTCACATTAGCCCCGGTTCAGTCACGAACCGGGACCCATGGGGGCATTCGTCCCGGTTCGTGAGCCCAGGGGGCCGGCCGGGGCCTCGTGGGCATTAGTCCCGGTTCGTATGGAACCATTTGTCCCGGTTCGAGCCACGAACCGGGACTAATGGTCCTCGCTCCTGGCCCACAACCATTTGTCCCGGTTCTTGGCATGAACCGGGACAGAAGGCCCGGATTTAGTACCGGTTCATGCCACGAACCGGGACCAATGAGGTGCCTATATATACCCCTCGCCCGCGAGCAGAGCACTCCAGTGCTCTGTTTTTCTCTGGCCGGCGAGGGGAGGGCTTTGTGGTGCTCTAGCTCACCTCCTATGCACATGAGGTGTTCGATGAAATGCCCGAGCCACACTAGTTAAGCTTTGTCCTCTCGAAGCTCGACCTCAAAGCTCCATTTTCCTCGAGATTTGTCTAGGTTTAGCGGCCCGTCACGTCCCATTCCCGTCTTCACCGCCGTCGACCGCCCGCGCCGATCTCGTCGCCGGCAACACCGTGGTGAGCCTCTTTTTCTTATCTTCTTTTTGAAAGAAAAAAAATTCTTACTTTAGATAGATACTTGTCTAATTTTCTTACTATTTTATTCCTTCTTATTACATAGTGCGATGGTTTTGGTATCCGCCCCCGTCGGCCCTCGTCCTGTCTATGATTCGGATGTGGTATATATTATCTTTTTATAACTATTTGATTCATTTATTGTTTATGACAAATATACCGACCAGCGTGACATAGATTTTATTTATCTAGGAGGTGGTTGAACCGGAAATTCTAACCGACCCTATTGTCGAGAGGTTAAATTTAGTTGAAGAAGAAAACAACTACTTGAAGGAAAAAATAAAAAAATTGCGGAGGAGAAGATGATATTGGAGTTGCATGTTGCGGATGTCGTCGATGATCACAAGATCAAGATGGATGCAATGCGCTTGAAGATTAGAAAGATTAGAAAATATGCCATTCATACCGAGGCTTGGTATCATTATGCCGTTGGATCAACTGTTACCTTGGTTGCGATTATGATCGCATTTGTTTTCGCATTGAAATGTTTTACATAGTTTCAATGTATGGTTTAATTAATTAGATGCTCTGGAGAGCTATATATATGTTGTTAGATGAGAACTATGTATGTACTTTGGTTCTAATATGGTGATGAACTTCTATTAATTTGGTCACTTAATTATCTATTCATGATGTTCTGTAATGGTTTTTGACACACTTAATTATATATAATGCACACAGATGAACCGGCAATGGATGTACGGTGACAGACACACCTCCGAGTACATTAAGGGCGTGCATGATTTTCTCGAAGTGGCTGAGGCAAACAAGCAGAATGGTTTTATGTGTTGTCCATGCCCTACATGTGGGAATACGAAGTCTTACTCTGACCGGAAAATCCTTCATGCCCACCTGCTTTACAAGGGTTTCATGCCACACTATAATGTTTGGACGAGGCACGGAGAAATGGGGGTTATGATGGAAGACGGCGAAGAAGAAGAGGACGATGACAACTATGTGCCCCCTGAATACGGTGATGCTGCAACGGGGGAAGCTGCTGAAGATCAAGAGGAACCAGACGATGTGCCCAATGATGCTGCAAGGGGGGAAGCTGCTGAAGATGAAGAGGAACCAGTGCCCGATGATGATGATCTCCGTCGGGTCATTGTCGATGCAAGGACGCAATGCGAAAGTCAAAAGGAGAAGCTGAAGTTCGATCGCATGTTAGAGGATCACAAAAAGGGTTGTACCCCAATTGCGAAGATGGCAACACAAAGCTCGGTACCGTACTGGAATTGCTGCAGTGGAAGGCAGAGAATGCTGTTCCTGACAAAGGATTTGAGAAGCTATTGAAAATATTGAAGAAGAAGCTTCCAAAGGATAACGAATTGCCCGACAGTACATACGCAGCAAAGAAGGTCGTATGCCCTCTAGGATTGGAGGTGCAGAAGATGCATGCATGCCCTAATGACTGCATCCTCTACCGCGGTGCGTACAAGGATCTGAACGCATGCCCGGTATGCGGTGCATTGCGGTATAAGATCAGACGAGATGACCCTGGTGATGTTGACGGCGAGCCCCCCAGGAAGAGGGTTCCTGCGAAGGTGATGTGGTATGCTCCTATAATACCACGGTTGAAACGTCTGTTCAGAAACGAAGAGCATGCCAAGTTGATGCGATGGCACAGTGAGGACCGTAAGAAAGACGGGAAGTTGAGAGCACCCGCTGACGGGTCGTAGTGGAGAAAAATCGAGAGAAAGTACTGGGCTGAGTTTGCAGCTGACCCAAGGAACGTATGGTTTGGTTTAAGCGCGGATGGCATTAATCCTTTTGGGGAGCAGAGCAGCAATCACAGCACCTGGCCCGTGACTCTATGTATGTATAACCTTCCTCCTTGGATGTGCATGAAGCGGAAGTTCATTATGATGCCAGTTCTCATCCAAGGCCCTAAGCAACCCGGCAACGACATTGATGTGTACCTAAGGCCATTAGTTGAAGAACTTTTACAGCTGTGGAATGGAAACGGTGTACGTACGTGGGATGAGCACAAACATGAGGAATTTAACCTGCACGCGTTGCTGTTTGTAACCATCAACGATTGGCCCGCTCTCAGTAACCTTTCAGGACAGACAAACAAGGGATACCACGCATGCACGCACTGTTTAGATGACACTGAAAGTATATACCTGGACAAAAGCAGGAAGAATGTGTACCTGGGCCATCGTCGATTTCTTCCGACCAACCATCAATGTCGAAAGAAAGGCAAGCATTTCAAAGGCGAGGCAGATCACCGGAAGAAGCCCGCCATGCGTACCGGTGATCACGTACTTGCTATGGTCAATGATTTACACGTAATCTTTGGAAAGGGTCCCGGCGGACTAGCTGTTCCGAATGACGTTGAGGGACACGCACCCATGTGGAAGAAGAAATCTATATTTTGGGACCTACCCTACTGGAAAGAGCTAGAGGTCCGCTCTTCAATCGACGTGATGCACGTGACGAAGAACCTTTGCGTGAACCTGCTAGGCTTCTTGGGCGTGTATGGGAAGACAAAAGATACACCTGAGGCACGGGAGGACCTGCAACGTTTGCACGAAAAAGACGGCATGCCTCCGAAGCAGTATGAAGGTCCTGCCAGCTACGCTCTTACGAAAGAAGAGAAATAAATCTTCTTTGAATGCCTGCTCAGTATGAAGGTCCCGACTGGCTTCTCGTCGAATATAAAGGGAATAATAAATATGCCAGAGAAAAAGTTCCAGAACCTAAAGTCTCATGACTGCCACGTGATTATGACGCAACTGCTTCCGGTTGCATTGAGGGGGCTTCTACCGGAAAACGTCCGATTAGCCATTGTGAAGCTATGTGCATTCCTCAATGCAATCTCTCAGAAGGTGATCGATCCAGAAACCATACCAAGGCTAAGGAGTGATGTGGCGCAATGTCTTGTCAGTTTCGAGCTGGTGTTCCCACCATCCTTCTTCAATATCATGACGCACGTCCTAGTTCATCTAGTCGACGAGATTGTCATTCTGGGGCCCGTATTTCTACACAATATGTTCCCCTTTGAGAGGTTCATGGGAGTCCTAAAGAAATATGTCCGTAACCGCGCTAGGCCAGAAGGAAGCATCTCCATGGGCCATCAAACAGAGGATGTCATTGGGTTTTGTGTTGACTTCATTCCTGGCCTTAAGAAGATAGGTCTCCCTAAATCGCGGTATGAGGGGAGACTGACTGGAAAAGGCACGCTTGGAGGGGGGAACTCAATAATATGCAGGGACGGATATTCTTGGTCTGAAGCACACTACACAGTTCTACAGAACTCTACCTTGGTGACCCCGTATGTCGATGAACACAAGAACAATCTGCGCTCCAAACACCCGGAGCAGTGTGACGACTGGATTACATGTGAACACATCAGGACTTTCAGCAGTTGGTTGGAAACACGTCTCAGAGGTGACACCACTGTTTGTGATGAGTTGTACTCGTTGTCCAGGGGACCATCTTCGACTGTATTGACTTACAAAGGATACGAGATAAATGGGAATACATTTTACACGATTGCCCAAGATCAAAAGAGCACCAACCAAAACAGCGGTGTCCGCTTTGATGCAGCAACCGAGAGGGGAAAGGACACATATTATGGTTACATAATGGACATATGGGAACTTGACTACGGACATGATTTTAAGGTCCCTTTGTTTAAGTGCAAATGGGTCAATCTGTCAGGAGGCGGGGTACAGGTAGACCCACAGTACGGAATGACAACAGTGGATCTGAACAATCTTGGGTACACTGACGAACCGTTCGTCCTAGCCAATGATGTGGCACAGGTTATCTATGTGAAGGACATGTCTACCAGACCGAGAAAAAGAAAAGATAAGGAAGCGAATACATCATACGATGAGCCAAAGCGGCACATAGTTCTTTCAGGAAAAAGGGACATTGTGGGAGTGAAGGGCAAGACAGACATGTCTGAAGATTATGAAAAGTTTCATGAAATTCCTCCCTCCAAAGTCAAGGCTGACCCAAGCATCCTGATAAACGATGAAGATTATCCATGGTTACGGCGCAATAAGCAAATGACACAAGCGAAGAAAAAGTGAAGACTTTCTCCCGCAACTATTATGATGATAGCATGCCAACTTTGTAATAGACGAGTATGATACCATTGTCCGTTTTGTACAAGAAGTGCATCTAGTTTTTGCCGTAACCCTCTCAACTTTCTTGCACATGCTATGTGGATGAAATGATGATACCATGCCAACTTTCAACCTTTTCAGAGTTCATTTGAAATGCTTTATAAGCCCTGAGTGCAGAGAGGTTAGGCCCGTAAGCCTGCTTTAGAGAGGAGCTCGACAGCTCAGGCGCACCGCACCTTATAAACAGGTGCGGCTCTCTCTTAGCTAGCGAGGTTGGACTAAACTCACCACCACGCCGCTGTGCAAGGCCATTGGTCCCGGTTGGTGGCACGAACCGGGACCAATTCCACCCTTTGGTCCCTGTTGGTGCCACGAACCGGTACTAATGAGGCTGTGGCTGTTGGATATCGTAGCATAATTTAAAATTTTCCTACGTCACCAAGATGCATCTATGGAGTCTACTAGCAACGAGGGGAAAGGAGTGCATCTACATACCCTTGTAGATCGCGAGCGGAAGCGTTCCAATGAACGTGGATGACGGAGTCGTACTCGCCGTGATCCAAATCACCGATGACCGAGTGCCGAACGGACAGCACCTCCGCGTTCAACACACGTACGGTGCAGCGACGTCTCCTCCTTCTTGATCCAGCAATGGGGGAAGGAGAGGTTGATGGAGATCCAGCAGCACGACGGCGTGGTGGTGGATGTAGCGGGTCTCTGGCAGGGCTTCGCCAAGCTTCTGCGAGAGAGAGAGAGAGGTGTTGCAGGGGAGGAGGGAGGCGCCCAAGGCTGTGTATTGCTGCCCTCCCTCCCCCCCTTTATATAGGCCCCCTGGGGGGGGGGGCGCCGGCCCTGGAGATCAGATCCAAGGGGGGGGGCGGCGGCCAAGTGGGGGGGAAGGGGTGCCTTGCCCCCCAAGGCAAGGGGGGAGCTCCCCCCTAGGGTTCCCAACCCTAGGCGCATGGGGGGAGGCCCAAGGGGGGCGCCCCAGCCCACTAAGGGCTGGTTCCCTTCCACTTTCAGCCCACGGGGCCCTCCGGGATAGGTGGCCCCACCCGGTGGACCCCGGGACCCTTCCGGTGGTCCCGGTACAATACCGGTAACCCCCGAAACTTTCCCGGTGGCCGAAACTTGACTTCCTATATATAATTCTTCACCTCCGGACCATTCCGGAACCTCTCGTGACGTCCGGGATCTCATCCGGGACTCCAAACAACTTTCGGGTTTCCGCATACATATATCTCTACAACCCTAGCGTCACCGGACCTTAAGTGTGTAGACCCTACGGGTTCGGGAGACATGCAGACATGACCGAGACGCCTCTCCGGTCAATAACCAACAACGGGATCTGGATACCCATGTTGGCTCCCACATGTTCCACGATGATCTCATCGGATGAACCACGGTGTCGAGGATTCAATCAATCCGTATGCAATTCCCTTTGTCAATCGGTATGTTACTTGCCCGAGATTCGATCGTCGGTATCCCAATACCTTGTTCAATCTCGTTACCGGCAAGTCTCTTTACTCATACCGCAATGCATGATCCCGTGACTAACGCCTTAGTCACATTGAGCTCATTATGATGATGCATTACCGAGTGGGCCCAGAGATACCTCTCCGTCACACGGAGTGACAAATCCCAGTCTCGATCCGTGCCAACCCAACAGACACTTTCGGAGATACCCGTAGTGCACCTTTATAGTCACCCAGTTACGTTGTGACGTTTGGCACACCCAAAGCACTCCTACGGTATCCGGGAGTTGCACGATCTCATGGTCTAAGGAAAAGATACTTGACATTGGAAAAGCTCTAGCAAACGAAACTACACGATCTTTTATGCTATGCTTAGGATTGGGTCTTGTCCATCACATCATTCTCCTAATGATGTGATCCCGTTATCAATGACATCCAATGTCCATAGTCAGGAAACCATGACTATCTGTTGATCAACGAGCTAGTCAACTAGAGGCTTACTAGGGACAGGTTGTGGTCTATGTATTCACACATGTATTACGATTTCCGGACAATACAATTATAGCATGAATAATAGACAATTACCATGAACAAAGAAATATAATAATAACCATTTATTATTGCCTCTAGGGCATATTTCCAACAGTCTCCCACTTGCACTAGAGTCAATAATCTAGTTACATTGTGATGAATCGAACACCCATTGCGTCCTGGTGTTGATCATGTTTTGCCCTAGGGAGAGGTTTAGTCAACGGATCTGCTACATTCAGGCCCGTGTGTACTTTACAAATATCTATGTCTCCATTTTGAACACTTTCACGAATGGAGTTGAAGCGACGCTTGATATGCCTGGTCTTCCTGTGAAACCTGGGCTCCTTCGCAAGGGCAATAGCTCCAGTGTTGTCACAGAAGAGAGTCATCGGGCCCGACGCATTGGGAATCACCCCTAGGTCGGTAATGAACTCCTTCATCCAGACTGCTTCCTGTGCTGCCTCCGAGGCTGCCATGTACTCCGCTTCACATGTAGATCCTGCCACGACGCTTTGCTTGCAACTGCACCAGCTTACTGCTCCTCCATTCAATATATACACGTATCCGGTCTGTGACTTCGAGTCATCCAGATCTGTGTCGAAGCTAGCGTCGACGTAACCCTTTACGACGAGCTCTTCGTCACCTCCATAAACGAGAAACATATCCTTAGTCCTCTTCAGGTACTTCAGGATATTCTTGACCGCTGTCCAGTGTTCCTTGCCGGGATTACTTTGGTACCTTCCTACCAAACTTACGGCAAGGTTTACATCAGGTCTGGTACACAGCATGGCATACATAATAGACCCTATGGCCGAGGCATAGGGGATGCCACTCATCTCTTCTATATCTTCTGCCGTGGTCGGGCATTGAGCCGTGCTCAATTGCACACCTTGCAATACAGGCAAGAACCCCTTCTTGGACTGATCTATATTGAACTTCTTCAATATCTTGTCAAGGTATGTACTTTGTGAAAGACCAATGAGGCGTCTTGATCTATCTCTATAGATCTTGATGCCTAATATATAAGCAGCTTCTCCAAGGTCCTTCATTGAAAAACACTTATTCAAATAGGCCTTTATACTTTCCAAGAATTCTATATCATTTCCCATGAATAGTATGTCATCCATATATAATATGAGAAATGCTACAGAGCTCCCACTCACTTTCTTGTAAACACAGGCTTCTCCATAAGTCTGTGTAAACCCAAACGCTTTGATCATCTCATCAAAGCGAATGTTCCAACTCCGAGATGCTTGCACCAGCCCATAGATTGAGCGCTGGAGCTTGCATACTTTGTTAGCATTCTTAGGATCGACAAAACCTTCCGGCTGCATCATATACAACTCTTCCTTAAGGAAGCCGTTAAGGAATGCCGTTTTGACGTCCATCTGCCATATCTCATAATCATAGTATGCGGCAATTGCTAACATGATTCGGACGGACTTCAGCTTCGCTACGGGTGAGAAAGTCTTATCGTAGTCAACCCCTTGAACTTGTCGATAACCCTTAGCGACAAGTCGAGCTTTGTAGATGGTCACATTACCATCCGCGTCCGTCTTCTTCTTAAAGATCCATTTGTTTTCTATGGCTCGCCGCTCATCGGGCAAGTCAGTCAAAGTCCATAGTTTGTTTTCATACATGGATTCTATCTCGGATTTCATGGCTTCTAGCCATTTGTCGGAATCCGGGCCCGCCATCGCTTCTTCATAGTTCGAAGGTTCACCATTGTCTAACAACATGATTTCCAGGACAGGGTTGCCGTACCACTCTGGTGCGGAACGCGTTCTTGTGGACCTACGAAGTTCAGTCACTTGATCCGAAGCTTCATGATCATCATCATTGACTTCCTTCCCAGTCGGTGTAGGCACCACAGGAACATTTTCCCGCGCTGCGCTACTTTCCGGTTCGGAAGGGGTGACTATCACCTCATCAAGTTCCACTTTCCTCCCACTCAATTCTTTCGAGAGAAACTCCTTCTCTAGAAAGGACCCGTTCTTGGCAACGAAGATCTTGCCTTCGGATCTGAGGTAGAAGGTATACCCAATAGTTTCCTTAGGGTATCCTATGAAGACGCATTTTTCCGATTTGGGTTCGAGCTTTTCAGGTTGAAGTTTCTTTTCATAAGCATCGCATCCCCAAACTTTTAGAAACGACAGCTTAGGTTTCTTCCCAAACCATAATTCATACGGTGTCGTCTCAACGGATTTCGACGGAGCCCTATTTAAAGTGAATGCGGCAGTCTCTAAAGCATAGCCCCAAAATGAGAGCGGTAAATCGGTAAGAGACATCATAGGTCGCACCATATCCAATAGAGTGCGATTACGACGTTCGGACACACCATTTCTCTGAGGTGTTCCAGGCGGCGTGAGTTGTGAAACTATTCCACATTTCCTTAAGTGTGCACCAAACTCGTGACTTAAATATTCTCCACCACGATCTGATCGTAGGAATTTTATTCTCCTGTCACGTTGATTCTCAACTTCACTCTGAAATTCCTTGAACTTTTCAAAGGTTTCAGACTTGTGTTTCATCAGGTAGACATACCCATATCTACTTAAATCATCAGTGAGAGTGAGAACATAACAATATCCTCCGCGAGCCTCAACACTCATTGGACCACACACATCGGTATGTATGATTTCCAATAAGTTGGTTGCTCGCTCCATTGTTCCGGAGAACGGAGTCTTGGTCATCTTACCCATGAGGCATGGTTCGCACGTGTCAAATGATTCGTAATCAAGTGACTCCAAAAGTCCATCTGCATGGAGCTTCTTCATGCGCTTGACACCAATGTGACCAAGGCGGCAGTGCCACAAGTATGTGGGACTATCGTTATCAACTTTACATCTTTTGGTATTCACACTATGAACATGTGTAACATCACGTTCGAGATTCATCAAAAATAAACCATTGACCAGCGGGGCATGACCATAAAACATATCTCTCAAATAAATAGAACAACCATTTTTCTCAGATTTAAATGAGTAGCCATCTCGAATTAAATGAGATCCAGATACAATGTTCATGCTCAAAGCTGGCACTAAATAACAATTATTGAGGTTTAAAACTAATCCCGTGGGTAGATGTAGAGGTAGCGTGCCAACGGCGATCACATCGACCTTGGAACCATTCCCGACGCGCATCGTCACCTCGTCCTTTGCCAGTCTCCGTTTATTCCGTAGTTCCTGCTTTGAGTTACAAATGTGAGCAACCGCACCGGTATCAAATACCCAGGAGCTACTACGAGTACTGGTAAGGTACACATCAATTACTTGTATATCACATATACCTTGGGTGTTGCCGGCCTTCTTCTTGTCCGCTAAATATTTGGGGCAGTTCCGCTTCGAGTGACCACTTCCCTTGCAATAAAAGCACTCAGTCTCGGGCTTGGGTCCATTCTTTGACTTCTTCCCGGTAACTGGCTTACCGGGCGCGGCAACTCCCTTGCCGTCCTTCTTGAAGTTCTTCTTACCCTTGCCCTTCTTGAACTTAGTGGTTTTATTCACCATCAACACTTGATGTTCTTTTCTGATCTCTACCTCAGCTGATTTCAGCATTGAATATACCTCAGGAATGGTCTTTTCCATCCCCTGCATATTGAAGTTCATCACAAAGCTCTTGTAGCTTGGTGGAAGCGACTGGAGGATTCTGTCAACGACCGCGTCATCCGGGAGATTAACTCCCAGCTGAGACAAGCGGTTGTGCAACCCAGACATTCTGAGTATGTGCTCACTAACAAAACTGTTCTCCTCCATTTTACAGCCGAAGAACTTGTCGGAGACATCATATCTCTCGACCCGGGCATGAGCTTGAAAAACCAGTTTCAGCTCCTCGAACATCTCATATGCTCCATGTTTCTCAAAACGCTTTTGGAGACCCGGCTCTAAGCTGTAAAGCATGACGCACTGAACGAGGGAGTAATCATCAGCACGTGATTGCCAAGCGTTCATAACGTCTTGGTTCTGTGGGATTGGTGCATCACCTAGCGGTGCTTCTAAGACATAATCTTTCTTGGCTACTATAAGGATGAGCCTCAGGTTCCGGACCCAGTCCGTATAGTTGCTGCCATCATCTTTCAGCTTGGTTTTCTCTAGGAACGCGTTGAAATTGAGGACAACGTTGGCCATTTGATCTACAAGACATAGTGTAAAGATTTTAGACTAAGTTCATGATAATTGAGTTCATCTAATCAAATTATTTAATGAACTCCCACTCAGATAGACATCCCTCTAGTCATCTAAGTGAAACATGATCCGAGTTTAACTAGGCCGTGTCCGATCATCACGTGAAACGGACTGGTCAAGATCGGTGAACATCTCCATGCTGATCGTATCTTCTATACGACTCATGCTCGACCTTTCGGTCCTCCGTGTTCCGAGGCCATGTCTGTACATGCTAGGCTTGTCAAGTCAACCTAAGTGTATTGCGTGTGTTCCGAGGCCATGTCTGTACATGCTAGTCTCGTCAACACCCGTTGTATTCGAACGTTAGAATCTATCACACCCGATCATCACGTGGTGCTTCGAAACAACGAACCTTCGCAACGGTGCACAGTTAGGGTGAACACTTTCTTGAAATTATTATAAGGGATCATCCTACTTGCTACCGTCGTTCTAAGCAAATAAGATGCAAAAACATGATAAACATCACATGCAATCAAATAGTGACATGATATGGCCAATATCATTATGCTCCTTTGATCTCCATCTTCGGGGCACCATGATCATCTTCGTCACCGGCATGACACCATGATCTCCATCATCATGATCTCCATCATTGTGTCTTCATGAAGTCGTCACGCCAACGATTACTTCTACTTCTATGGCTAACACGTTTAGCAACAAAGTAAAGTAATTTACATGGTGTTATTCAATGACACGCAGGTCATGCAAAATAATAAAGACAACTCCTATGGCTCCTGCCGGTTGTCATACTCATCGACATGCAAGTCGTGATTCCTATTACAAGAATATGATCAATCTCATACATCACATATATCATTCATCACATCTTCTGGCCATATCACATCACATAGCACTTGCTGCAAAAACAAGTTAGACGTCCTCTAATTGTTGTTGCAAGTTTTTACGTGGTTTGTAGGTTTCTAGCAAGAACGTTTCTTACCTATGTATGACCACAACGTGATTTGCCAATTTCTATTTACCCTTCATAAGGACCCTTTTCATCGAATCCGTTCCGACTAAAGTAGGAGAGACAGACACCCGCTAGCCACCTTATGCATCTAGTGCATGTCAGTCGGTGGAACCTGTCTCACGTAAGTGTACGTGTAAGGTCGGTCCGGGCCGCTTCATCCTACAATACCGCCGAAACAAGAAAAGACTAGTAGCGGCAAGAAGAATTGGCAAACTCAACGCCCACAACTGCTTTGTGTTCTACTCGTGCATAGTAACTACGCATAGACCTGGCTCATGATGCCACTGTTGGATATCGTAGCATAATTTAAAATTTTCCTACGTTCACCAAGATGCATCTATGGAGTCTACTAGCAACGAGGGGAAAGGAGTGCATCTACATACCCTTGTAGATCGCGAGCGGAAGCGTTCCAATGAACGTGGATGACGGAGTCGTACTCGCCGTGATCCAAATCACCGATGACCGAGTGCCGAACGGACAGCACCTCCGCGTTCAACACACGTACAGTGCAGCGACGTCTCCTCCTTCTTGATCCAGCAATGGGGGAAGGAGAGGTTGATGGAGATCCAGCAGCACGACGGCGTGGTGGTGGATGTAGCGGGTCTCTGGCAGGGCTTCGCCAAGCTTCTGCGAGAGAGAGAGAGGTGTTGCAGGGGAGGAGGGAGGCGCCCAAGGCTGTGTATTGCTGCCCTCCCTCCCCCCTTTATATAGGCCCCCTGGGGGGCGCCGGCCCTGGAGATCAGATCCAAAGGGGGGGGGGCGGCCAAGTGGGGGGGGGAGGGGTGCCTTGCCCCCCAAGGCAAGGGGGAAGCTCCCCCTAGGGTTCCCAACCTTAGGCGCATGGGGGGAGGCCCAAGGGGGGCGCCCCAGCCCACTAAGGGCCGGTTCCCTTCCACTTTCAACCCACGGGGCCCTCCGGGATAGGTGGCCCCACCCGGTGGACCCCCGGGACCCTTCCGGTGGTCTCGGTACAATACCGGTAACCCCCAAAACTTTCCCGGTGGCCGAAACTTGACTTCATATATATAATTCTTCACCTCCGGACCATTCCGGAACCTCTCGTGACGTCCGGGATCTCATCCGGGACTCCGAACAACTTTCGGGTTTCCGCATACATATATCTCTACAACCCTAGCGTCACCGGACCTTAAGTGTGTAGACCCTACGGGTTCGGGAGACATGCAGACATGACCGAGACGCCTCTCTGGTCAATAACCAACAGAGGCCGCCGCTTCCCGCCCTTTGGGCTGCTGAAAAGAGGCCTTTGGTCCCGGTTGGTGGCACCAACCGGGACTAATGCCCACCTTTAGTCCCGGTTGGTGCCACGAATCGGGACTAAAGGTTTTGCTATATAAGTCCACATTAGGAAATTTTCGAAATACCTCGCCAGTTGCCCCCGACGCCGCTAGGCTGCCCGTGCTCGCCGTCGCCGCCCGCTCCTCATCGCCGTCGCCCCGCGCCCTTGCCTTGACGGGTCGCCGCCCGGTGCTCATCGCCGTCGCCCTGCCCCCACGCGCCGCCCCGCCTCGTGCTCCCCTGCTCGCGCGCGCCGCCTCGGTGCCCCGAGCCCCCCTGCCCGGCCAGCGCGTGCTCGCCGGTGCCCTCGCCGCCCCCGCCCCGTCCCGGCCCCGTGCGCCGGCGCCCTCGCCGCCCCCGCCCCCGCCGTCGCCATCGTCCTAGCCGCCCCCGCTGTGAGAGCCGCCGCCCCGGCTCTGTTTTTTTTATTTTTATTAGTTTAATTTTTTTGTTCATATGTGATGTATATGTGAACAAAAAAAATTTGTATGTATGTAGATGTTCAAAATGTATGAATATATATGTCAAAAATGTTTTTTTGTTCACAGAAAGTTTTTTGTTCATATATAGAAAGTTTTTATATATGACAATGGATATATATTCGATATATATGAGAAATGATGATCCACATGGAAAAGTTTTATATATGCAAAAGTTACAATTTTAGAAAAGTTTTATATATCTAGCTAGGAAGGGAAGAAGAAGAAAAAGAAGGATAGGAAAGAAGAAAATAAGAAGAGGAAAGAAAGAAGAAGAGGAGAGGAAGAAGAGGAGATATAAATAAGAAGAGGAAAAAAGAAGAAAAAGAAGAGGAGAAGAAGAAAAAATAGAATATTCTTCTTCTCCTTTTTTTTTTCTTCTTTTTTTTCTTCTTTTTTTTCTTCAATCCTCTCCTCTATTCCTTTCTTCTTCTCTTCTCTTTTTATTTCTTCTTCGTTTTCTTATGTTTTATCGGGTCTGTCGTCGTCGATATATACCCCTCCCGATAACTTCAACACGAGGGGGGATAACTTCAACACGAGGGGGATAACTTCAACACGAGGGGGGGGGGGGGTCGATATACCCCCTCCCCGATAACATTATTTTCCCGTGTATATATGTCGTCGTTGTCGATATAACCCCCTCCTGATAACTTCAACACGTGGGGGGGGGTCGATATACCCCCTCCCCGATAACATTATTTTCCCATGTATGTATGTTGTCGTTGTCGATATTACCCCCTCCCGATAACTTCAACACGAGGGGGGATAACTTCAACACGAGGGGGGGTCGATATACCCCCTCCTCGATAACATTATTTTCCCGTGTATGTATGTCGTCGTTGTCGATATAAAACCCCCTCCCGATAACTTCAACACGTGGGGGGGGGGGTCGATATATACCCCCTCCCCGATAACATTATTTTCCCGTGTATGTATGTCGTCGTTGTCGATATATATAACTCCCTCCCAGATAACTTCGACTGTTGGGGAACGTAGTAATTTCAAAAAAATTCCTATGCACACGCAAGATCATGGTGATGTATAGCAATGAAAGGGGATAGTGTTGTCCACGTACCCTCGTAGACCGACAGCGGAAGCGTTATCACAACGCGGTTGATGTAGTCGTACGTCTTCACGATCCGACTGATCAAGTACCGAACGCACGGCACCTCCGAGTTCTACACACGTTCAGCTCGATGACGTCCCTCGAACTCCGATCCAGCCGAGTGTTGAGGGAGAGTTTCGTCAGCACGACGGTGTGGTGACGATGATGATGTTCCACCGGCGCAGGGCTTCGCCTAAGCTCCGCAACGGTATTATCGAGGTGTAATATGGTGAAGGGGGCACCGCACACGGCTAAGAGATCTCAAGGATCAATTGTTGTGTCTCTGGGGTGCCCCCGCCCCCGTATATAAAGGAGCAAGGGAGGAGGAGGCCGGCCCTAGGAGGGGGCGCACCAAGTGTGGAGTCCTACTAGGACTCCCTAGTCCTAGTAGGATTCCACCTCCCATATGGAATAGGAAAAGAGGAAGGGAAAAAGAGAAGGAAGGAAGGGGGCGCCCCCTTTCCCTAGTCCAATTCGGACCAGACCAAGGGGAGGGGTGCGGCCACCCTTGAGGCCCTTTTTCTTCTTTCCCGTATGGCCCAATAAGGCCCAATACGTATTCCCGTAACTCTCCGGTACTCCGAAAAATACCCGAATCACTCGGAACCTTTCCGAAGTCCGAATATAGTCGTCCAATATATCGATCTTTACGTCTCGACCATTTCGAGACTCCTCATCATGTCCCCGATCTCATCCGAGACTCCGAACTCCTTCGGTACATCAACATACATAAACTCATAATAAAACTGTCATCGTAACTTTAAGCGTGCGGACCCTACGGGTTCAAGAACTATGTAGACATGACCGAGACACGTCTCCGGTCAATAACCAATAGCGGGACCTGGATGCCCATGTTGGCTCCCACATATTCTACGAAGATCTTTATCGGTCAGACCGCATAACAACATACGTTGTTCCCTTTGTCATTGGTATGTTACTTGCCCGAGATTCGATCGTCGGTATCTCGATACCTAGTTCAATCTCGTTACCGGCAAGTCTCTTTACTCGTTCCGTAATACATCATCCCGCAACTAACTCATTAGTCACAATGCTTTCAAGGCTTATAGCGATGTGCATTACCGAGTGGGCCCAGAGATACCTCTCCGACAATCGGAGTGACAAATCCTAATCTCGAAATACGCCAACCCAACAAGTACCTTTGGAGACACCTATAGAGCACCTTTATAATCACCCAGTTACGTTGTGACGTTTGGTAGCACACAAAGTGTTCCTCCGGTAAACGGGAGTTGCATAATCTCATAGTCATAGGAACATGTATAAGTCATGAAGAAAGCAATAGCAACATACTAAACGATCGGGTGCTAAGCTAACGGAATGGGTCAGGTCAATCACGTCATTATCCTAATGAGGTGATCTCGTTAATCAAATGACAACTCATGTCTATGGCTAGGAAACATAACCATCTTTGATTAACGAGCTAGTCAAGTAGAGGCATACTAGTGACACTCTGTTTGTCTATGTATTCACACATGTATTATGTTTCCGGTTAATACAATTCTAGCATGAATAATAAACATTTATCATGATATAAGGAAATATATAATACTTTATTAAGCCTCTAGGGCAGATTTCCTTCAGTCTCCCACTTGCACTAGAGTCAATAATCTAGTTCACATCGCCATGTGATTTAACATCAGTAATTCACATCACCATGTGATTAACACCCATAGTTCACATCTCTATGTGACCAACTCTCAAAGGGTTTACTAGAGTCAATAATCTAGTTCACATCGCTATGTGATTAACACCCACAGAGTACTAAGGTGTGATCATGTTTTGATTGTGAGATAATTTTAGTCAACGGGTCTGTCACATTCAGATCCGTAAGTATTTTGCAAATATCTATGTCTACAATGCTCTTCACGGAGCTACTCTAGCTAATTGCTCCCACTTTCAATATGTATCTAGACCGAGACTTAGAGTGATCTAGATTTAGTGTCAAAACTTGCATCGACGTAACCCTTTACGACGAACCTTTTGTCACTTCCATAATCGAGAAACATTTCCTTATTCCACTAAGGATAATTTTGCTGCTGTCCAGTGATCTACTCCTAGATCACTATTGTACTCCCTTGCCAAAATCAGTGTAGGGTATACAATAGATCTGGTACACAGCATGGCATACTTTATAGAACCTATGGCCAAGCATAGGGAATGACTTTCATTCTCTTTCTATCTTCTGCCGTGGTAGGGCTTTGAGTCTTACTCAATTTCACACCTTGTAACACAGGCAAGAACTCTTTCTTTGACTGTTGTATTTTGAACTACTTCAAAATCTTGTTAAGGTATGTACTCATTGAAAGAAACTTATCAAGCGTCTCGATCTATCTCTATAGATCTTGATGCTCAATATGTAAGCAGCTTTACTGAGGTCTATCTTTGAAAAACTTCTTTCAAACACTCCTTTATGCTTTGCAGAATAATTCTACATTATTTCCGATCAACAATATGTCATTCACATATACTTATCAGAAATGCTGTAGTGCTCCCACTCACTTTCTTGTAAATACAGGCTTCACCGCAAGTCTATATAACACTATATTCTTTGATCAACTTATCAAAGTGTATATTCCAACTCCGAGATGCTTGCACCAGTCCATAGATGGATCGCTGGAGCTTGCATATTTTGTTAGCACCTTTAGGATTGACAAAACCTTCTGGTTGCATCATATACAATTCTTCTTTAATAAATCCATTAAGGAATGCAGTTTTGTTTATCCATTTGCCATATTTCATAAAATGCAGCAATTGCTAACATGATTCGGACAGACTTAAGCATAGATACGAGTGAGAAACTCTCATCGTAGTCAACACTTTGAACTTGTCGAAAACCTTTTTTCGACAATTCTAGCTTTGTAGATAGTAACACTGCTATCAGCGTCCGTCTTCCTCTTGAAGATCCATTTATTCTCAATTGCTTGCCGATCATCGGGCAAGTCAACCAAAGTCCACACTTTGTTCTCATACATGGATCTCATCTCAGATTTCATGGCCTCAAGCCATTTTGCGGAATCTGGGCTCACCATCGCTTCTTCATAGTTCGTAGGTTCGTCATGGTCTAGTAACATAGCCTCCAGAACAGGATTACCGTACCACTCTGGTGCGGATCTTGATCTAGTTGACCTACGAAGTTCAGTAATAACTTGATCTGAAGTTTCATGATCATTATCATTAACTTCCGCACTACTTGGTGTAGGTGTCGCAGAAACAGATTTCTGTGATGAACTACTTTCCAATAAGAGAGCAGGTACAGTTACCTCATCAAGTTCTACTTTCCTCCCACTCACTTCTTTCGAGAGAAACTCCTTCTCTAGAAAGGATCCATTCTTAGCAACGAATGTCTTGCCTTCGGATCTGTGATAGAAGGTGTACCCAACTGTCTCCTTTGGGTATCCTATGAAGACACATTTCTCCGATTTGGGTTTGAGCTTATCAGGACGAAACATTTTCACATAAGCATCGCAACCCCAAACTTTTAAGAAACGACAACTTTGGTTTCTTGCTAAACCTCAGTTCATAAGGCGTCGTCTCAACGGATTTTGATGGTGCCCTATTTAACGTGAATGCAGCTGTCTTTAATGCATAACCCCAAAACGATAGTGGTAGATCGGTAAGATACATCATATATCGCACCATATCTAATAAAGTACGATTACGACGTTCGGACACACCATTACACCATGGTGTTCGAGGTGGCATGAGTAGTGAGACTATTTCACATTGTTTTAACTGAAGGCCAAACTCGTAACTCAAATACTCTTCTCTACGATCAGATCATAGAAACTTTATTTTCTTGTCACGATGATTTTCCACTTCACTCTGAAATTCTTTGAACTTTTCAAATGTTTCAGACTTATGTTTCATCAAGCAGATATACCCATATCTGCTCAAATCATCTGTGAAGGTCAGAAAATAATGATACCTGCTACGAGCCTTAATATTCATCGGACCACATACATCTGTATGTATGATTTCCAACAAATCTGTTGCTCTCTCCATAGTTCCGGAGAACGGCATTTTAGTCATCTTGCCCATGAGGCACGGTTCGCAAGCATCAAGTGATTCATAATCAAGTGATTCCAAAATCCCATCAGTATGGAGTTTCTTCATGCGCTTTACACCAATATGACCTAAACGGCAGTGCCACAAATAAGTTGCACTATCATTATTAACTTTGCATCTTTTGGCTTCATTATTATGAATATGTGTATCACTACGATCGAGATCCAACAAACCATTTTCGTTGGTGTGTATGACCATAAAAGGTTTTTATTCATGTAAACAGAACAATTGTTCTCTAACTTAAATGAATAACCGTATTGCAATAAACATGATCAAATCATATTCATGCTCAACGCAAACACCAAATAACACTTATTTAGTTTCAACACTAATCCCGAAAGTATAGGGAGTGTGCGATGATGATCATATCAATCTTGGAACTACTTCCAACACACATCGTCACCTCGCCTTTTACTAGTCTCTGTTTATTCTGCAACTCCCGTTTTCGAGTTACCACTCTTTAGCAACTGAACCAGTATCAAATACTGAGGGGTTGCTATAAACATTAGTAAGTACACATCAATAACATGTATATCCAATATACCTTTGTTCACTTTGCCATCCTTCTTATCCACCAAATACTTGGGGCAGTTCCGCCTCCAGTGACCAGTCCCTTTGCAGTAGAAGCACTTAGTCTCAGGCTTAGGTACAGACTTGGGCTTCTTCACTTGAGTAGCAACTTGCTTGCCATTCTTTTTGAAGTTCCCCTTCTTCCCTTTGCCCTTTTCTTGAAACTAGTTGTCTTGTTAACCATCAACACTTGATGTTTTTCTTGATTTCTACCTTCGTCGATTTCAGCATCACGAAGAGCTCGGGAATTACTTTCGTCATTCCTTGCATATTATAGTTCATCACGAAGTTCTACTAACTTGGTGATGGTGACTAGAGAATTCTGTCAATCACTATTTTATCTGGAAGATTAACTCCCACTTGATTCAAGCGATTGTAGTACCCAGACAATCTGAGCACATGCTCACTAGTTGAGCGATTCTCCTCCATCTTTTAGCCATAGAACTTGTTGGAGACTTCATATCTCTCAACTCGGGTATTTGCTTGAAATATTAACTTCAACTCCTGGAACATCTTATATGGTCCATGACGTTCAAACGTCTTTGAAGTCCCGATTCTAAGCCGTTAAGCATGGTGCACTAAACTATCAAGTAGTCATCATATTGAGCTAGCCAAACGTTCATAACGTCTGCATCTGCTCCTGCAATAGGTCTGTCACCTAGCGGTGCATCAAGGACATAATTTTTCTGTGCAGCAATGAGGATAATCCTCAGATCACGGATCCAATCCGCATCTTTGCTACTAACATTTTTCAACATAATTTTTCTCTAGGAACATATCAAAAATAAACACAGGGAAGCAACAACGCGAGCTATTGATCTACAACATAATTTGCAAAAAACTATCAGGACTAAGTTCATGATAAATTTAAGTTCAATTAATCATATTACTTAAGAACTCCCACTTAGATAGACATCCCTCTAATCATCTAAGTGATTACGTGATCCAAAGCAACTAAACCATGTCCGATTAACACGTGAGATGGAGTAGTTTCAATGGTGAACATCACTATGTTGATCATATCTACTATATGATTCACGCTCGACCTTTCGGTCTCTGTGTTCCGAGGCCATATCTGTATATGCTAGGCTCGTCAAGTTCAACCTGAGTATTCCACGTGTGCAACTGTTTTGCACCCGTTGTATTTGAACGTAGAGCCTATCACACCCGATTAACACATGGTGTCTCAGCACGAAGAACTTTTGCAACGGTGCATACTCAGGGAGAACACTTTTATCTTGAAATTTTAGTGAGAGATCATCTTATAATGCTATCTTCAATCAAAGCAAGATAAGATGCATAAAGGATTAACATCACATGCAATCAATATAAGTGATATGATATGGCCATCATCATCTTGTGCTTGTGATCTCCATCTCCGAAGCACCGTGCTCGTGATCTCCATCTCCGAAGCACCGTCATGATCACCATCGTCACCGGCGCGACACCTTGATCTCCATCGTAGCATCGTTGTCGTCTCGCCAACTTATTGCTTTTACGACTATCGCTACCGTTTAGTGATAAAGTAAAACTATTACATGGCGATTGCATCTCATATAATAAAGCGACAACCATATGGCTCCTGCCAGTTGCCGATAACTCGGTTACAAAACATGATCATCTCATACAACACATTATATCACATCATGTCTTGACCATATCACATCACAACATGCCCTGCAAAAACAAGTTAGACGTCCTCTACTTTGTTGTTGCAAGTTTTACGTGGCTGCTACGGGCTTAGCAAGAACCGTTCTTACCTACGCATCAAAACCACAACGATAGTTTGTCAAGTTGGTGCTGTTTTAACCTTCGCAAGGACCGGGCGTAGCCACACTCGGTTCAACTAAAGTGAGAGAGACAGACACCCGCCAGTCACCTTTAAATAACGAGTGCTCCAAACGGTGAAACCAGTCTCGCGTAAGCGTACGCGTAATGTCGGTCCGGACCGCTTCATCTCACAATACCGCTGAACCAAAGTATGACATGCTGGTAAGCAGTATGACTTATATCGCCCACAACTCACTTGTGTTCTACTCGTGCATAGCATCAACGCATAAAACCAGGCTCTGATACCACTGTTGGGGAACGTAGTAATTTCAAAAAGTTTCCTACGCACACGCAAGATCATGGTGATGCATAGCAACGAGAGGGGATAGTGTTGTCCACGTACCCTCGTAGACCGACAGCGGAAGCGTTATCACAACGCGGTTGATGTAGTCGTAAGTTTTCACGATCCGACCGATCAAGTACCGAACGCACGACACCTCCGAGTTCTACACACGTTCAGCTCGATGACGTCCCTCGAACTCCGATCCAGCCGAGTGTTGAGGGAGAGTTTCGTCAGCACGACGGCGTGTTGATGATGATGATGTTCCACCGGCGCAGGGCTTCGCCTAAGCTCCACAACGGTATTATCGAGGTGTAATATGGTGGAGGGGGGCACCGCACACGGCTAAGAGATCTCAAGGATCAATTGTTGTGTCTTTGGGGTGCCCCCCTGCCCCCGTATATAAAGGAGCAAGGGAGGAGGAGGCCGGCCCTAGGAGGGGGCGCACCAAGTGTGGAGTCCTACTAGGACTCCCTAGTCCTAGTAGGATTCCACCTCCCATATGGAATAGGAAAAGAGGAAGGGAAAAATAGAAGGAAGGAAGGGGGCGCCCCCTTTCCCTATTCCAATTCGGACCAGACCAAGGGGAGGGGTGCGGCCACCCTTGAGGCCCTTTTTCTTCTTTCCCGTATGGCCCAATAAGGCCCAATACATATTCCCGTAACTCTCCGGTACTCCGAAAAATACCCGAATCACTCGGAACCTTTCCGAAGTCCGAATATAGTCGTCCAATATATCGATTTTTACGTGTCGACCATTTCGAGACTCCTCGTCATGTCCCCGATCTCATCCGGGACTCCGAACTCCTTCGGTACATCAACATACATAAACTCATAATAAAACTGTCATCGTAACTTTAAGCGTGCGGACCCTACGGGTTCAAGAACTATGTAGACATGACCGAGACACGTCTCCGGTCAATAACCAATAGCGGGACCTGGATGCCCATGTTGGCTCCCACATATTCTACGAAGATCTTTATCGGTCAGACCGCATAACAACATACGTTGTTCCCTTTGTCATTGGTATGTTACTTGCCCGAGATTCGATCGTCGGTATCTCGATACCTAGTTCAATCTCGTTACCGGCAAGTCTCTTTACTCGTTCCGTAATACATCATCCCGCAACTAACTCATTAGTCACAATGCTTGCAAGGCTTATAGTGATGTGCATTACCGAGTGGGCCCAGAGATACCTCTCTGACAATCGGAGTGACAAATCCTAATCTCGAAATACGCCAACCCAACAAGTACCTTTGGAGACACCTGTAGAGCACCTTTATAATCATCCATTTACGTTGTGACGTTTGGTAGCACACAAAGTGTTCCTCCGGTAAACGGGAGTTGCATAATCTCATAGTCATAGGAACATGTATAAGTCATGAAGAAAGCAATAGCAACATACTAAACGATCTGGTGCTAAGCTAACGGAATGGGTCAAGTCAATCACGTCATTCTCCTAATGAGGTGATCTCGTTAATCAAATGACAACTCATGTCTATGGCTAGGAAACATAACCATCTTTGATTAACGAGCTAGTCAAGTAGAGGCATACTAGTGACACTCTGTTTGTCTATGTATTCACACATGTATTATGTTTCCGGTTAATACAATTCTAGCATGAATAATAAACATTTATCATGATATAAGGAAATATATAATACTTTATTATTGCCTCTAGGGCATATTTCCTTCATCGACATGATGGACGGTCGATATGTATACCCCCTCTCGACCGTGATAACTTATACCACGGGAGCACCCCCCGGCCCTCTCGCTCGACCAAAACTCTCGAGGACACCCAAACCCTAGAAAAAACGATGTCGGTCTCCTACCCCCTCCCGCCGCGCCCCTACCCTTGAAGCGTTGCCTAGGCCACCCCAAACCCGGAATAAGCTAGGTCTACGTTTGCACTAATATATCCACCTGCTGTCATGTTTGTGTAATAATTGCCATGTTGTAATATTTGCAGAAACAATGGAGCACGGACGAGATGAGCAAGCAGAAGAGGTGTTGGGGGACATAATCTTAGCCGGAGGTGATATCTTGTCGTATCTTAACGACAATGATGGTCTGGAAGAACAGGGTGAAGAAGCAGGCTGCGGTGATCGAAGAGTGGAGGAGGAAAGACATGATTATGATGGCTCTGGTGACCCAATGCTGGTGCAAGAAGGAGCCCGTGGTGACGGCTCCGGTGACCGAACAGAGTCCGGCCAGGTAAATATATTAGTTAAGCCTATGCTGACTAGCTAATTGATGCATTCATTGTTTTGGTATGTACACATATTAATTAACACTCATCTTTCTTCTTTTTTCTAGCCCTCCGGATCGAGCACAACTGCGGTAAAGAGACGAGGCCCAAAGAGAAAGTTGCGCTCGGATGAAAGGTTTGAGATCACAGCAATCGCGCGCGACGGCCAACCGATTGAACCCCTCCGGACAAAGGATGCTTTTGCTGCTCAGTGCGGGGTTCTAGTTAGGGACAAGATCCCGATCAGCATCCACCAATGGTATAAGCCTAAGAAGGAAGACCCTGAGGTGTCTTATGTCAATGATATGCAGAAAGATGATCTTTGGACTGAGCTGAAGGCAAATTTCACCCTACCGCCAGAGGAGGATCCGGAGAAGCCAGTTATAGAGCAATTAATCAAGTCTCATGCTCTTAAGAAGATGGCAGACCTATTCAGGAGGTGGAAGAATGAGCTGAAAACGTTTGTCGACAAAGAAGAGACACCTGAATTCATCGGCCGGTATGAGAAGATCAGAGATCACTGGCCCGCATTTGTGGCCCACAAGACATCGGAAAAGAGTAAGAAGATGTCAGCGACAAACAAGATGAATGCTGCGAAGAAGAAGCTTCACCATCGCACGGGGTCAGGTGGCTACCTCAAAGCCCGGCCTAAGTGGGCCAAGTCTGAGAGGGATCTGCTTGATAAAGGGATCGAACCACAGACAATGAACTGGCCAGACCGTTGCCAGACTTGGTTCTTCGGGGCTGGCGGAACCTTGGACCCTGTATCAGGGAGGTGTCGTTGGACGGACGAGCAACTTGCAATACCCATCAAGAAGATTCAGCACTATATCGATGCAGCGCAGCAAGGGACGTTCGTTCCAGACAGAGAGAACGACGAGCTCACAATGGCCCTCGGGAATCCTGAGCACCCTGGACGGACACGAGGCACGCCAGACTCCGTTCCGTGGAAGGCTGGTTTTCCGGACGCGGGCGGTTACAAAACCCAGGAGAGGAGGAAAAAAGTGGAGCAGATCCAAATTCAGCGTCTGCACGAAAGGGTTCAAGTGCTAGAGGAACAAGACAGCAATAGAGATGCCGAAACTGCCCCCGAAGCTACACCGCCATCTCAGCGTAGAAGCAGCGTGGCTTCCACCGAGCTGCCTCAGCTGGAGCATGCGGCTATTCCTAGCTACCCCGTGGATGCTATCACGGAGTCTCAACATTGCCACCTTATGGCGGAATGGCAGAACTTGAAAGTCAAGGCGGCTGTTGGCTCTGTTTTACCTACTGAACCCGGCGCAACCTACCACTGCCGGCCGATTCCTGAAGGATATGCTAGGGTGATGGTGGATGAAATAACGGAGGGATTTGAGGACCTCCAGCTTGACCACCCTACCGGTGAAGGGGAGACTCGGCTGGGTTTAGCTCTGAAGACTCCATGCCTATGGCGGAAGGAGCTCATCAAGCTTCCGAACTGGACGGCTCCGGCGAGTAAGGGCACTCCGCCTCCTCCTCCGCCTCCTCCTCCGGCGAGTGATCAGGGCACTCAGCCTCCTTCTCCGGCGCGTGGCGGCACTCCGCCTCCTTCTCCGCCAGCGCCGGCGCGCCAGAGCAGCCAGCCTCCTCCTTCTCCGCCTCGTCAGCAAGGGCGGAAGAGACCCGCCGCCGCTGCGGCTGCTCCGGCGCGTCGTAGTCCTTCTCCTCCGCCTCGTAAGCAAGGAAAGAAGACAGCCGCAGCCGCTCCGTCTGCTCTGCCGGCGTCTAGCAGTACAGCTGCCAGAGGCGGGAGGCAATACAGATTCGGTCCTTCTCTGAAGACTCCAGAGAAGTTACCATATGAGAGGACCGAGGAGGAGAACGCGAAGATCGTGCGAGCCGAAGTGAAGAACTTCTTTGAAGGGGTCAAAGCAAAGAAACATCCACCTCCGGAGGAGAAGGTAGATCCGGTGAAAGCAAAGCGCACTCTGGCTGCCCTGACAAAACCACCAAAGTCTCCGCCAAAAGGCAACTATGAGCGCGTTCTTGCAAAGGCATATGCCGAAGCGGAGCGGTCAGGAAGTACTGTCAGTGATAAAAGGATGAAAGAACGACGAGCTGGGAAAAAAATTGCCCAGCTCGGTGAACAAGAGAACCAATCGTGCCCCCCGCTCAAGGTGTCAAAAGACATCGTCGCTAATGATCCGGGTATGGTGCCCGGTTATACCGATCTTGGAGATTACCTGCCCGACGATGTACATTATGAAATCATGGAGGTGGACGAACACAAATACCATTACGGGAAGCCTCTCGTCAAAGATGTCAAATCTCTAAGCACGATGATGCGAAGACTACATGATTGGTACATGAAAACCTGCAGAGAGTCTGATGGGATGAGTACTTTAACGCTGAGAGTTAAACCGGAGCATGACCTCGTTGGAATTGAACTGCTGAATGTTCCATTTGAGGATTTCTTCCAGTTTTACAATCTAAAGTCCCTCGATAAAACAACGATCACTTGCTACTGTCTGTAAGTAGTACTACTTCTGTCATTAAGTCTCTCTATATAGGTCAGCTCTTTCATTGCATGTATTTATACTTATCCTCACTATATTATGCAGATTGAAGATCGCCGAATTGAAAAAAAGACAAATCGGTGATATTGGGTTCATTAACACAAATCTCATAGATGCAACTCAGGTTAAATTTCATGCCAAAGAAGCCGAGGCCAACTTGCTACAATCGTTGGTAATAAATCAAAACAAAGATATAATACTCTTTCCTTACAACTTCAAGTGAGTGTTACTGTCTTCTGCATATTCGGTTTCCCTTTATTAGTCCAGGTTATGGTAATGTAATTGATGACTTATGCATGCATGCGTAGCTTCCACTATATTCTCCTAGAGATTAAGCTTGACCCGGGAGTAGTAACCGTCTTAGGCTCGAGAAGAAAAGATCCCCAGGACTATGCGAACATGACTCAAATGCTCCAGAAGTAAGTTAAATCGATCATTATCCACCATATCAGCAACTTTGTTCATTTCCTGATATCAAGTAATTGTTTTCTTTGTCTGGCAGGGTTTGGAGAAAATTCACCTCAAAAGCCCCGGGACTGCCGAACCAGCTGCAATTTAGACACCCGAAAGTAAGTACTATAGTAGCATGTTCCGCGCATCTCCTAGTGATTCAAGCGCTAGTTTGATCAATACCATTTAGCATGCTTGCTTATCAGTTTGATTGACCTCTATTTTTGTAAAGTGGTTGTGGCAGCAACCCGGGAATAATTACTGTGGATACTACATTTGCGAGTCCATCCGCTACCATACCTGTGAGCGGGGCTACACTGAAGAACAATATGAAGTGCGTAAGCAATAATATTCACAATTTTATTTTATTACCATCATTTGTGTTGAGTTTCATTTATTCATATATATATGTATTGACCCCCTTCTTCAAATTAGATTTTTCGGAAGCGGGATCAACTCCTAGCACCAGATCGTATGCGAGGAATTCAAGAGGAATTGGCGGCATTCTTCCTTGACCACGTGATCGCTGAAAACGGAGAATACTATGTGGACCCTGTGTTGCTACAATATAATTAGGAGATTGTATTGTAAGAGATAATTATTGTATATATGTAGCCGGTAGTGTCGGATAGATATACGAGAACTTGTTGTTCGACGAATATCTCGGAGAAGGAGAGGTGGTCGATATCACTTCTCTCTGTATGCATATATATATGTTCATGACGATCTTCTGTTTCCTTCATTTGATTACTAGCTAGCGTGTCTACTCCTCTCCATACGTATATAGTACGTAGCGTCGACAAAGCACGGAGATAAGAGAGGACACTTCTCTCTATTAATTAGCTAGCTAACACAATATATGAAACACCTAAATTAACCCCCCAAAACCCCTAAACCACCCCCTTTCAAAAAAAACAAAAACCTCAGCTCCTGCCAGGTGCTGACGCGTGGATGCCTATTGGTCCCGGTTGGTGGCACCAACCGGGACCAAAGGCCCTCCTGCCTGGGCTCCCCGCACCGTCCACGTGGACGGCCTTTAGTCCCGGTTCTTGACTAAAGGGCTAGGGCATTAGTAACGACCCTTTAGTCCCGGTTCCAGAACCGGGACTAAAGGCCCTTATGAACCGGGGTAAAAGCCCCTTTTCCTACTAGTGATTGAGGAAATCGTTAACTGGTAGTTGCTCGATTGGTTGACGAGTAGAGGATTAATAGGCTAATCGACCAGTTAATCAATTAGTCGGACGCTTTATCAGTTTATCGACTACTGGGTGACCCTATGAGTAGGAATTAATTGGCAAGTTAACTGGTTAATCGGCTGAATTCTTGAATAGGGATTTCAAGTATCATCCGTGTTAGCGTCCCACTTCCAGGGGCAGCATGAAGGGTATCGAGGAAGAAATCCGAGGGTTCGAAAGAAGAGCTTGATGCCGGTTTCAACTGTGATCCACTAGAACAGGCAATTTTTTTGAAATTCTATACAACATTCTTTTTTTTTTCTTGAGCAACTTCTATGTATCGTTCTTTTTTTTTGAGACATTCTATGTATCGTTCTATGTTATCATTATGAGCACAATCGTCTACAGCATTTCAAAGTGAGCCGTCCCATTAAACCCTCCACCTGTTCGTGGTTCATTGGAAGGCTCAGAAAATTCCATCCGTTTTGGGGAGCTTCCGGGCCAAAATTTTCTCTTTTCTTTATTTCTCTATCGGTTTTCTGATTCACTCAAGTGGTTTTCCTTTTTTTCTCTTTCATTTTTCTGTTTCTTGTTCTGTTTTTTTTCTTACTTTTTAGAAAGTTTCATCAATTTCCACAAATGTTTAAAATCTTCAAAAAATGTTTCAAATATAAAAATTGTTCATGTTTTCAAATTTTGTTCGTCTTTTTTCAAAAATGGTTGAAATTTGAAAATGTTTGGAATTTAAACAATCACTATTTCTATAGAATGTTCATAAATTTCAAAAATTGTTCACATATTCAAACACTTCTTTCGGGATTCCAAAAAAATTTCACTTACATAAAATTTGTTCCTTTTTGCACTCTTTTTTTGAAAATAAATGAATATTTTTGCAAATCTTAAAACAATTTCCCAATATGTGAACATTTCTGAATTAAGTGAATTTTTGAAATTTATGACCATTTTTCGTATACATGAACTTTTTTTAAATTCCTGAACATTTTCACCAGTCTTCATGAACATATTTAGCTAATATTTTTTGAATTAGTAAACTTTTTTCCTTGAATTCATGAACATTTTCTTAATTGTACATGAATATCTTTTGGATTCACAATCAGTTTTTGAATTTGTGAACACTTATTAAATTCATGAACATTGTTTGTATTCACGAACATTATTTTTTAAAATTAGCCAACAACTTTTCAAAACCCAGTCGGAATATATAAAAGTCAAACACTAAAATATTGAAAGAAAACTTAAAGATAGAAAAAAATGCGCGTGGGAGCGCTGCCGCCAGTGACTGGCCCAAGTCGCTGAAGACCGGTTTTGTTAAAGCTATTGAACCTTCTAGAAAGTTCCCACACCGATTTTTATTTTGATTTTTTCTCCTTTTGCATTTTTGTTTTTCTTTATTTTCGTTTTTTCATTTTTGCTTCTTTTTATATATGTTTTCCCCTCGTTTTTTCTTGTTTTCGTGAACATTTTTTTAAACCAGGGACATTTTTTGTTCATTGAATTCAAAAATTGTTCATCTAATTCAAAAAAATCATGAAATTCAAAGTTTGTTCATCATATTGATATTTTGCCATAATTTTTAAAAAATATCAAACTAAAAAAATTCTAAATTCATCCGATTTTCAAATAATGTTCTGGAATTGATAATTTGTTCATTAAGTTGAAAACAATGTTCATCAAATTCAAAATTTGATCATCTGGTAAAATAATGTTCATCAATATTCAAAAATAGGTGATGAAAAGAAATTCAATTTGTTTCATGAAAATGCAAAAAATGTTCATCAAATTAGAAATTTTCTTTATATTTTGAAAATATGAACATTTCATGAAAATACTTTGAATTGTCGAATAAATTTGTGAACTCTTTTTATTAAATTTAGGAACCTATTCTTAGTTGTACATGAACATCTTTTGGATTCACGATCATTTTCTGAAATTGTTAATATTTTAAAATTCATGAACATATATATTTTCATTCATGAACTTTTTTCTTCAAATTCTCCAACATCTTTTTTAAAACCCAGTTAGAATATATTGCAGCGGGCATATATGCTAGTGGATATATAAATAAAATTCATGTTACGATATTAATATGCATTTTTTCCAATAAATAGGATATATTAATATTCAAGAAGATATCAATTACATCCTTCCTATGCATAAACATGGTCTCAAGAGCTACTCAACCACATTCGCGAAAGAGAAAAATTCAACCAACAGAACAAATGCAACAAACCTCACTGGTACAGCCAGCTGCTATATATACGGTTTATAACCCCTTTCCGCAACGACATTTTAACCGTCGCCTTGCTAGTGTGTGTGATAGGGGGGGTCCTTTCCACACGACCCAGAAACCATCGGGGATAGGCAGTAGAAATGCATACATTTTGCATAACTGAGCGTATGTGATGCAGGCAATTATCCTAAACATGAGTCTTCAGACAACTGTTTGTGATATCTCGAATATCCCAAATGCTCCATCCTTAGTACTCGTTTGTGCTCGTAATACCATCACAGTCGGTATTCTGTGGTGTTACGTTTACGATGCGCGTCCCATCATAAACAGTTCAAGGCTATAGAACGTGTATGATAAGCAGACCATCACACACATTCACTTCTCCCGGACCGTATGCGATAAATAACTAAGAAGATTAACTAATCATCGTACGGATGTCGAATAGGATTACGAAACATCGAACCGTCGTAATAGTGTCGTACAGGATAACTATCAAACACGCTATTTGGTGGTGCAATGTTTACGATAAGTACCACATCAGAAACATATCATGATTGTAAAGCATGTACGAGTTGATTAACTTTCATGTTCAACACTTTTCCATCTGATATCGTCTTGGGGATGAATTTGTGTGAAAAATCACTAAATAATACTACAAACCCAGTTTTCTGGGAGCAACCGTACGAACTTTATGTTGCATCCGAGGTTCACTTTTTCTACAACCCATTGTTTTGGATGCAAAAGGTGCATATGACCGTGGATTGAGATTATCTAAAAAGCAAAATTTGATTGTATCGACAAGGCAAACAACTTTTGTTTTGACACTTTTCTATTTTAGGCCATTTTAGTTATGTTTTATGCCATGCTAAAATCTGGTGTTAATGCATGCATCTTGGAACTTGTCATAACATTTTATGTCTGAGCTCTGATTTGGGCTATCATTTCCATTTGTATCGTCTCGGACATGGTACTACAATGGTGAACTCTAATATTTAAACTGACCTCATCTTCCTATGATTCAAGCCACCTTTATGATCGTGTCACTCTAAGTGTCATGCCTCCCTGTTTTTGGTAAAGCTAGTGTGCCAAAAAATAGGTTGCACCACTTTTGTTCCAAGGACAATGTCACTACTCCATCGGCCTTTGCACATGTGCTGGGCAGGCGAACGTCTGGTCTGCCGACATGAATGCAGGTGGGAAGTAGTCCCGTCCGGTCACGTCCGCTCTGACCGACAGAATGCAGTGCGGAAAGCGGGCGGACACGACGGGAAAGGAGGTTTTGTGTCGGCTGGGGGTGGCAGAGGTCCGGACGCCCGCAAACCTCCCCTTCGTTTTTTTTTCTAGTTTGTAAACTTTTGGACTTCCGGACCTGTTTGGAAAAATTTGGTGACTGCCGTTGGATGGCAAAAAAATGTTTGATATGTACGGTTTAGACATTTAGGGGTGATTTGGTGATCCGTGCTGGGTTGCCCTAGAGGTTGTGTATTTGTGCAATTTCCTTCAACTTTCTTTATTTTTCTATAAGGTTGCAATCCTCCATTTTTTCAAAAGAAAAAACATTTTATCCAAGGAGGACCCAACGAGTTACACCCACACGTGCGAATGGATGATAGGTACACTGCCAATTAAGTCAAACCATCGCGTGGAAAAAGTTATGCGGCTGCGGCTCACAAACAAACAAATCTGGCATGGCATGGAGCGAAATTTCAAACCAAATGGCACATCAAGCTATGACTGCATCGCATTAGCACAGCGACGGGATCCTCAAGGGCTGGAACGACGATGAGAGCTCCAGTCAACAGTCAACACCAGTACAGTGCACAGTACAGAGCCCATCCGAGAAGGCAGCCTCGCTACGTTAGTTCTCAATCATAGTGTGCTATCCTCGAGTCTGATACCAAGCTCCTACTCTAGCTTTGAATCGTACCATCGACCATGGCCGTGGGTTTTGCTGGTAGCGGCGGTGGCGAGGACCAGCAGCGGTATGGCGGGAGGGTCACAGCGTTCGCGGCGCTCTCCTGCATCACGGCGGCCATGGGCGGCGCCATCTTCGGCTACGACATCGGCACCGCGGGCGGGGTGTCGTCCATGGAACCGTTCCTGAGGGACTTCTTCCCGGACGTGCACCGGCGGATGCAGGCCGGCGCCGGCGTCGGCAACTACTGCAAGTTTGACAGCCAGCTCCTCACGCTCTTCACCTCCTCGCTCTACGTCTCGGGGCTCCTCACGGCCGTGCTCGTCGCGTCGTGGTTCACGGAGAGGCACGGGCGCCGGCCGTCCATGATCCTCGGCGGCGTCGCGTACCTCGGCGGCGCCGCGGTCAGCGGAGGGGCAGTGAACGTGTACATGGCCATCCTCGGCAGGGCGCTGCTCGGCGTCGGCCTCGGGTTCGCCAATCAGGTTACAAAATTTTTTATCGTCATTAGTCAAGTTTTTTTAGGATCGTCATTAGTCAAGTTAATTACTCTTATTGTTTAAATAAGTGTGTGTTTATAGGGGTAAGTATATACGCATAGGTATAATCGCTTGCGTCTGTACCGTATTTTTTTTTAAAATAAGCGTAGTTGATTTAGTATAATTTTATATTAAATCAGTGATACTTATTTTCAAACGGAGAAATAAATACATAAAACAATAGGACTCTATTACAAATCTCACACCAGATTTTTTTACCATGGCAAATTAAACATTTTTGAAGGTAAATTACGTTTTACTAAGGAAATCAAATTTAGTTGCCGAGCATGACAAATCCGTCTCATTTTATTTTCTGATAGAAAAATTGCCGTGCTTGAAACTAAATTTGTCATCACCATGCTAATACAAATTGCCATGAAGAACGTCAGATGTGCCTAAAAATCTGACGTCATATTTTTTGCATTTTCAAGAAAAAATGACAATTTTGTTTGTAGGCAGTGCCACTGTACCTGTCCGAGATGGCGCCGGCGCGATACAGGGGAGCCTTCAGCAACGGTTTCCAATTCAGCCTCTGTCTCGGCGCTCTCGCCGCCACCGTCGTCAACTATGGCGCCGAGAAGATCAAGGCTGGCTGGGGCTGGAGGCTCTCGCTGGGCCTGGCCGGCGTCCCCGCTGTGCTGCTCACCGTCGGCGCCATCTTCTTGCCGGAGACGCCCAACAGCCTCGTTCAGCAAGGGAAAGGCCGTGGCGAGGTGAAGGCGCTGCTCCAAAAGATAAGAGGCGTCGACGCCGTCGACGAGGAGCTGGACGACATCGTCGCCGCCAACGCAACGGGACAGGCCGGCGACAACGGCCTGCGCCTCATCCTGTCGCAGCGCCGGTACCGCCCGCAGCTTGCCATGGCCGTCCTGATACCGTCCTTCACGCAGCTCACCGGGATCAACGCTATCGGCTTCTACGCGCCGGTGCTGCTGCGCACCATTGGCATGAGCGAGAGTGCGGCACTGCTGTCCACCATCGTCATGGTCATCATCTCCTCCGCGTCCACCTTCGCGTCCATGCTCCTCGTCGACCGCTTCGGGAGGCGGACGCTCCTCGTCCTCGGCGGCGTCCAGATGTTCCTCTCCGAGGTGCTCATCGGCGGCATCATGGCCGCGAAGCTCCGCGACGAGGGCCAGGTCAGCAGGGCCTACGCCGTCGTCCTAATCTTCCTCATCGCCATCTACTCCACCGGCTTCGGCTGGTCCTGGGGCCCGCTCAGCTGGCTGATACCGAGTGAGATCTTCCCGCTGGAGGTCCGGTCCGCCGGGCAGAGCATCACGGTGGCGTCGGGATTCGTGTTCACCATCCTCGTCGCGCAGTACTTCCTGGCCATGCTGTGCCGGCTGAAGGCGTGGCTGTTCTTCTTCTTCGCTGGCTGGATCCTGGTCATGACGGCGTTCGCGTACCTCTTCTTGCCGGAGACCAAGGGGATCCCCATTGAGCAGATTGGGAACCTATGGGGGAGGCACTGGTACTGGAAGAGAGTTGTGGGGGTTGAGGAAGTAGACGACGGTCAGAAGCTCTAAAGCTTCTTCCACTTTCTTTCAGAGAAGAGAAAGAAAAGGGTGAAGCCTTATTCGATTCAGAGGGTTTCAAAGTGGATCGAAAAGGGTGGAGCCTGATTACAAGATGGCAAACCCGTTGCATACTTTTATGAAAAATTGAGTGGGCCTAGTCTGAACTATTCTATTTATGATAAAGAATTATATGCTCTTGTTTGGACCTTAGAAATATGGCAACATTATTTATGGCCCAAAGAATTTGTTATACATTCTGATCATGAATCTTTGAAACACATTAAAAGTCAAGCAAAACTGAACAGTAGACATGCTAAATGGGTTGAATTCATTGAGACTTTCCCTTATGTCATTAAACACAAGAAGGGTAAAGAAAATGTTATTGCTGATGCATTGTCTCGTCGTTATACTATGCTTTCACAACTTGACTTTAAAATATTTGGTTTGGAGACCATCAAAGATCAATATGTGCATGATGCTGAATTTAAAGATGTGTTGCAGAACTGTAAAGAAGGTAGAACATGGAACAAGTTCGTCGTTAACGATGGATTTGTGTTTCGTGCTAACAAGCTATGCATTCCAGCTAGCTCCGTTCGTTTTGTTGTTGTTGCAGGAGGCGCATGGAGGAGGACTAATGGGACACTTTGGCGTGAAGAAGACGGAGGATATACTTGCTACACATTTCTTTTGGCCAAAGATGAGACGGGATGTTGAGCGTTTTGTTGCTCGCTGCACTACATGTCAAAAAGCTAAGTCACGACTCAATCCTCATGGTTTATATATGCCTTTGCCTATACCTAGTGTTCCTTGGGAGGATATATCTATGGACTTTGTTTTAGGTTTACCTCGAACAAACAAGGGGAGGGATTGAATATTTGTTGTCATGGATAGGTTCTCGAAAATGGCACACTTTATACCATGTCATAAAAGCGATGATGCTGTTAATGTTGCTGATTTGTTCATTCGTGAAATTATTCGCTTGCATGGTGTGCCAAATACTATTGTTTCAGATCGTGATACTAAATTTCTTAGCCACTTTTGGAAATGTTTATGGGCTAAGTTGGGGACTAAACTACTTTTTAGTACTACTTGTCACCCCCAAACTGATGGTCAAACTGAAGTAGTCAATCGAACATTGTCTACTATGCTTAGGGCTGTTTTGAAGAATATTAAGAAAATGTGGGGAGAATGCTTGCGTCATATTGAATTTGCTTATAATCGTTCATTGCATTCTACTAGTAAGATGTGCCCTTTTGAAATTGTGTATGGTTTCCTACCTCATGCACCCATTGATTTGTTGCCTCTTCCATCTTCGGAGAAGGTTAATTTTGATGCTAAACAACGTGCTAAATTGATCTTAAAAATGCATGAGTTAACTAAGGAAAACATTGAGCGTATGAATGCTAAATATAAACTTGCTGGAGATAAGGGTAGAAAACATGTTGTCTTTGCACCCGGAGATCTTGTTTGGTTACATTTGCGTAAGGATAGTTTTCCTAATTTGCGCAAATCAAAGCTAATGCCACGTGCTGATGGTCCTTTTAAGGTGTTAGAGAAAATAAATGATAATGCATATAAACTTGAGCTGCCTACAGATTTTGGGGTTAGTCCCACTTTTAACATTGCAGATTTGAAGCCTTATTTGGGTGAGGAAGATGAGCTTCCGTCGAGGACGACTTCATTTCAAGAAGGGGAGGATGATGAGGACATCAATACCATTGTTACACCCACAGCCCCTACTACTACATATACTGGACCAATTACTAGAGCTCGCGCACGCCAATTAAATTATCAGGTACTTTTGTTTCTTGGTAATGATTCTAATGTTCATGAGAATATGATGCTGCCTAAATTGGATACATTTGTTTTGCTTACGAATGAAGGGCCTGGCATGGATAAGAGTGATGAACACTGGAGCAAGACCAAGCATGGAGATGATGGCATGCGCAAGGGAAACAAGAACGGAGTTACAAGTGATGATTTCAGGACTTTGAAGCCACCATAGTGAGTGCATGAAGCCTTGGACGAAATATACAAGATGCCACTTCATAAATTTCGTCCAGAGGCTATTATAGGTGCTGCGTCACCTTATTATTGGGCCAGGCCCATGTAATTTCGAAATACTTGAGTATAGGCTATTTTTAGAGTCCGTATGTGTGGGGAAACAAGAGATAGGGTTGGTTTTAGACCCCTCCCCCAGGGGCCACAAAATTCCCCTCCTCTTCCTCAATATATACAGCCCTTAGGGCACCGTTTAGCCTTTGGGTTTTGTTTAGATTAAAGTTCGCCATAGCTGCAACTTCGCGTACTTCATTTGTGTTCAACGACCAGACAAAGGCGTCGTAGAACCCCACCTTTGATCAATAAAGCTTTCCTCTTATATTCACAATATCTTGATTGCTATCTTAGTTTCTTACTTGTTCTTCGTTTGCCTGCAGGAAACATACCTTCGTGGTCAGGTTGATCGTGCTCCGGCGTGGTCAATAACCTCTCGGAGTTGGTTTAGCGATTGCTAAGGCGCGACGTCCTCGCACGTTCGTAGTCGGATCGTCAAAGTTGACTTCCTCCAAAATGATAGCCACCATCTCATCGAAAGACGGGACACCTTTGCCTCTATCAAGTGGTATCCGATTTCCAGGTTGCTCGGTGAGATTTTACAGTTTTTCGTAGTTTAGATCGAGTCTGTTCTTCATACCTATAGTCCACGAAAAAGCCAAAAAAATTTAGGGTTAGTTCATCCTATCCGAACCAATCTGAGCCTTTGCATAATCTTTTCTGTTTTTGCTTTGTTGAATCTGCGGTTGCATCGTCGTGTCAAGTTGCTGGTCTTAGCGTCTAGTCCTTTAGAGTTTCGAGTTCTGTTCACAGGTTGTCACGTCGCCGCTGCCATATATCACCACCGCATCGTCATCATCGCTGCTGCCATATACCACCACCGCACCAACTTCATCGCCGCTGCCATATACCACCACCATATATTCACCGCCAATCCGAGTCCATATACGCCACCAAATATCAGTCGCCATCACTCCAATCCGAGTCCACCTGCAACATATATCCGCCACCAATCTGAGTTCCACCAGATTCATCTCCGCCACCAGTCCGAGATTCCACCAGATTCATCTCCGCCACCAGTCCTAGTCCGAGTCCAGTTATTGTTGCTTTGCTTTCAATTTCCAGATCACGCGATACTCCGAGTCGTGACAGAGTAGGACTCCCCAACTTCCGAGCCATCTGCAGAAGAAAAATGGTTTCAGTTTAAAAAAAAGCGAAGTATGGAAAATTCTGGCTAGGCAGGTTTTAGGACATTTGTAGACTTTTTTGAAAAAAAATTGTTGCGGAGCAAAAAAAAGGAAAAAAAGTGCAAAAAAAAGTGAAAAAAGAAAAAAAAATTAGAGTGTGCTCCTCCCTTGTTTACGTGTAGCGCCGTGATTTTGTTAGTGTTCTAGGCTCGCGTCTCTAGTACGGTCTAGCCTAGGACCAGCACAGTACCGTCATTGAGCGTTTATTCAACTTTGCATATCTGAATTGATTATTGTTGGCCCTTTTTGCTACCATATTATAAGCCTTCCCAGCTCCACATACATCTACGTCGTGCGTTTGACTCTCCCTGGTAATCGCTCTATCCAAGCTTTGAGAGTTTTGACTACAACGGTTGCTGGTTACCACCTGCTGCTTGGTAAGAACTGGTAAGAATTTGAGATTTTCTTGACGGATTTGTGACACCCACCACCACCACCAATTGTTAGTAGTCTGTAGGATCATATTATTGTGTGTTTCTATTGCTTCTAACCATGCCAGGATCACAAGCCGACGAGATTGACTGGGAGAATTTAACGAACAAGGAGCTTCATGATAAGTTTCAGCAAATGATGACTAAACAGGTGCAAGATGTGCTGAACAATTTTGAAGAGGCCATGGAGAAGATCACTGGCCTTGAGAAGACGTTCGAAACAAAGCTCGATAACAGATTTAATGAACTGCTTGCGCGTCTTCCACCACCGGCTGCACCTGCCGCACCTCTGCAACAACAACAACAACAACAACGACTACCTCCACTTCGCGAAATAGCCCTCCGCCGAGCGAGCCGTGTCCTTCTTCAGCCTGGCCAAACTGTTGGTGTTGGGGAACGTAGTAATTTCAAAAAATTTCCTACGCACACGCAAGATCATGGTGATGCATAGCAACGAGAGGGGAGAGTGTTGTTCACGTACCCTCGTAGTCGTAGACCAAAAGAGGAAGCGTTAGCACAACGCGGTTGATGTAGTCGTACGTCTTCACGATCCGACCGATCAAGTACCGAACGCACGGTACCTCCGAGTTCAGCACATGTTCAGCCCGATGACGTCCCTCGAACTCCGATCCAGCCGAGTGTTGAGGGAGAGTTTCGTCAGCACGACGGCGTGGTGACGATGATGATGTTCTACCGACGCAGGGCTTCGCCTAAGCACCGCTAAAGTATTATCGAGGTGGACTATGGTGGAGGGGGGCACCGCACACGGCTAAAAGATCAAGCGATCAATTGTTGTGTCTCTAGGGTGCCCCCTTGCCCCCGTATATAAAGGAGAAAGGGGGGAGGTGCGGCCGGCCAGGAGGGGGCGCGCCAAAAGGAGTCCTACTCCCACCGGGAGTAGGACTCCTCCCTTTTCCTTGTTGGATTAGGAGTGGAGGGGGAAAGAGGTGGAGGAGAAGAAGGAAAGGGGGGGCGCCGCCCCCCTCTCCTTGTCCTATTTGGACTAGGGGGAGGGGCGTGCGGCCCTTGCCCTGGCCGCCTCTCCTCTTCTCCACTAAGGCCCACTATGGCCCATTAACCCCCGGGGGGTTCTGGTAACCCCTCCGGTACTCCGGTAAAATCCCGATTTCACCCGGAACACTTCCGATATCCAAATATAGGCTTCCAATATATCAATCTTCATGTCTCGACCATTTCGAGACTCCTCGTCATGTCTGTGATCACATCTGGGACTCCGACAACCTTCTGTACATCAAAACATACAAACTCATAATATAACTATCATCGAAACGTTAAGCGTGCGGACCCTACGGGTTCGAGAACTATGCAGACATGACCGAGACACGTCTCCGGTCAATAACTAATAGCGGAACCTGGATGCTCATATTGGCTCCACATATTCTACGAAGATCTTTATCGGTCAGACCGCATAACAACATACATTGTTCCCTTTGTCATCGGTATGTTACTTACCCGAGATTCGATCGTCGGTATCTCAATACCTAGTTCAATCTCGTTACCGGCAAGTCTCTTTACTCGTTCCGTAATACATCATCCCGCAACGAATTCATTAGTTGCAATGCTTGCAAGGCTTAAGTGATGTGCATTACCGAGTGGGCCCAGAGATACCTCTCCGACAATCGGAGTGACAAATCCTAATCTCAAAATACGCCAACCCAACAAGTACCTCCGGAGACACCTGTGGAGCACCTTTATAATCACCCAGTTACGTTGTGACATTTGGTAGCACACAAAGTGTTCCTCCAGTAAACGGGAGTTGCATAATCTCATAGTCATAGGAACATGTATAAGTCATGAAGAAAGCAATAGCAACATACTAAACGATCGAGTGCTAAGCTAACGGAATGGGTCAAGTCAATCACCTCATTTTCCTAATGATGTGATCCCGTTAATCAAATGACAACCCATGTCAATGGCTAGGAAACATAACCATCTTTGATTAACGAGCTAGTCAAGTAGAGGCATACTAGTGACACTCTGTTTGTCTATGTATTCACACAAGTATTATGTTTCCGGTTAATACAATTCTAGCATGAATAATAAACATTTATCATGATATAAGGAAGTAAATAATAACTTTATTATTGCCTCTAGGGCATATTTCCTTCAGTTGGTGCTGCTGTTGATACTTCTATGGCTCCTGCAGCTGATGCGGAGGATGATTATGCGGGAGATTACGAGGATGAGGTTGATCAAAATCAGAACTACGTGCAACCACCAGCACCACAACCACCAGCACCACAACCACCAGGTCGTCCACATGGAAATAATGGCAATGGTAGGGCTCCCCCTCGGGTACGAGATCATGACCACCTCCCTAAACTGAAATTGAATATTCCACCATTTGAGGGTAGATATGTTCCTGATATATATCTTACTTGGGAGTTAGAAACTGAACAACGATTTACATGTTTACAATATCCTGAGGAGAGACGTGTTCCTGCTGCTGTTTGTGCTTTCACTAGCTTTGCATGTGTTTGGTGGTCTGAACATTGTAGATTATATCCTATTCCAGCTACTTGGGCTGCTTTGAAAACTGCTATGCGTACTCGTTGGGTTCCACCATATTATCAACGTGAATTAATTCAAAAATTGCAGCATTTAAGATAAGGAAAAAATTCTGTAGAAGAATATTATCAGGAATACAAACTGACATGATTAGATGTGGTATTGTTGAGGAGAATGAAGCTATGCTTGCACGTTTTATGGGTGGATTAAATAGAGAGATTCAGACCATTCTAGAGTATAAGGAGTATAATAATATCACTCGTTTATTCCATCTTGCTTGTAAAGCTGAACGTGAAGTGCAGGATCGACAGGCATTGGCGCGAACTAACTTTTCTGCAGGTCGACCTTCATCATGGACACCACGTGCATCCTCTACTTCCACTGCACCATCACCTCCATCAGGTGCCACCTCCAGTCGTGACACAAGAAAGCAGGCACAACCACCACTCTCTGCCAAGAGCACACCTGCCGGGCCTGCGCAGAGCTCTTCTTCTTTCATGGCGTCAACAGGGCACACAAGTGATATTATTTTTCGTCATTGTAAGGTAAGAGGACATTTTGCGAGAGAATGCAAATCTCAGCGTGTGATGATTGGTACTGAGGATGGTGGGTATGAGTCCGCTAGTGACTATGATGAGGAGACTTTGGCTCTTATTACACATGAAGAACACGGTGGAGATGATTCTGATCATGAGACGCAATACATGGCTGCTGAAGATGCTGACAGGTATGAATGTTTAGTTGCTCAACGTGTTTTGAGTGTGCAGGTTACACAAGCTGAGCAAAATCAGAGGCATAATTTGTTTCATACAAAGGGAGTTATGAAGGAACGTTCTATTCATGTCATCATAGATGGAGGGAGCTGCAACAACTTGGCTAGCATGGAGATGGTGGAGAAGCTATCTCTCACCACAAGACCACATCCACTTCCTTACTACATCCAATGGTTCAACAACAGCGGCAAGGTTAAGGTAACACGTACTTTTCGTGTCCATTTTAGTATCTCTACATATGCTGATTATGTTGATTGTGATGTGGTACCTAAACAAGCATGTTCCTTATTACTTGGTAGACCATGGCTAAAAATTATGTACACCATGGTAGAAACAATCAGTATACTCTTGTTCATAAGGATAAAAATATTACTTTGCTTCCTATGACTCCTGATTCCATTTTGAAAGATGATATTAATAGAGCTAATAAAGCAAAACAGGAGAAAAATAAGAGTGAAAATCAGATTGTGGCAAAAGAATTTGAGCAACAAATGAAGCCTAATAATAAACCATCTAGTGTTGCTTCTGAAATTAAATTGAAAAATGCATGTTTACTTGCCACCAAATTTGATATTGATGAGCTAGATTTTAGAAATCTGTTTGCTATGCTTTTGTGTGCAAAGAGGCATTATTTTCATTCGAGGAAGTGCCTTCCTCTTTGCCCCCTGCTGTCACTAACATTTTGTAGGAGTTCGTTGACATCTTCCCACAAGACGTGCCACCGGGATTACCACCTATTCGAGGGATTGAGCATCAAATTGACTTAATTCCCGGTGCATCGCTACCCAACCATGCACCATACTGTACCAATCCAGAGGAGACGAAGGAGATTATGCGTCAAGTACAGGAGCTACTCGACAAAGGTTATATACGTGAATCTCTTAGTCCTTGTGGTGTTCCTATTATACTAGTGCCTAAAAAGGATGGTATGTCGCGTATATGTGTTGATTGTAGAGGCATTGATAATATTACTATTCGTTATCGTCATCCTATTCCTAGGCTAGATGATATGCTTGATGAATTGAGTGGCTCTACAATATTCTCCAAAGTTGATTTGCGTAGTGGATACCATCAAATTCGTATGAAATTGGGAGATGAATGGAAAACAACATTTAAAACTAAGTTTGGTTTATATGAGTGGTTAGTCATGCCTTTTGGGTTAACTAATGCACCTAGTACTTTCATGAGACTAATGAACGAAGTTTTACGTGCTTTCATTGGACGATTTGTGGTAGTTTATTTTGATGATATACTGATTTATAGCAAATCTTTGGAAGAACATTTGGAACATTTATGTGCTGTTTTTATTGCTCTACGTGATGCACGTTTGTTTGGTAACCTTGGGAAGTGCACCTTTTGCACCGACCGAGTATCTTTTCTTGGCTATGTTGTTACTCCACAGGGAATTGAAGTTGATAAAGCCAAGATTGAAGCTATTGAGAGTTGGTCGCAGCCCAAAACGGTCATACAAGTGAGGAGTTTTCTTGGACTCGCTGTTTTCTATAGGCGTTTTGTGAGAGATTTTAGCACCATTGTTGCACCTCTCAATGAGCTTACAAAGAAGGATGTGCCTTTTGTTTGGGGTACCGCACAGGAAGAAGCCTTCACGGTATTGAAAGATAAGTTGACACATGCTCCTTTACTCCAACTTCCTGATTTTAATAAGACTTTTGAGCTTGAATGTGATGCTAGTGGAATTGGATTAGGACGTGTGTTATTACAAGATGGCAAACCTGTTGCATACTTTTCTGAAAAATTGAGTGGGCCTAGTCTGAACTATTCTGCTTATGATAAAGAATTATATGCTCTTGTTCGGACCTTAGAAATATGGCAACATTATTTATAGCCCAAAGAATTTGTTATACATTCCGATCATGAATCTTTGAAACACATTAAAAGTCAAGCAAAACTGAACCGTAGACATGCTAAATGGGTTGAATTCATTGAGACTTTCCCTTGTGTCATTAAACACAAGAAGGGTAAAGAAAATGTTATTGCTGATGCATTGTCTCGTCGTTATACTATGCTTTCATAACTTGACTTTAAAATATTTGGTTTGGAGACCATCAAAGATCGAGTGCGAGTCGCCAGGTGTTTGTTTGCCGCCATTAGGCCAGCCCAAAAGTGCGAGTCGCCAGGTGTCCAATATGCCTGAGACACCGCCTTTTGGCCTAGATACTTGTTGCACAGCATGGTTTGCCAAACACCATTCTCGGTAAGAAGTTTGAACAACCATTTATTAAGTAGGGCCTCATTCTTGATTTGCAAGTCATGAATTCCAAGGCCACCTTGGTCTTTCGGCCTACAAACCACACTCCATTTGGTCAGTCTATATTTTTTCTTTTCACCGTCTCCTTGCCAAAAGAATCTGAATCTAAAATAGTCCAGTCTTTGCAGGACCCCTTTTGAGAGTTGGAAGAAAGAAAGCATATAGAGAACCATATTTGTGAGGACAGAGTTAATCAAACCAGCCGTCCTCCAACTGAGAGCAATTTGCCTTTCCAACTGCTCAATCGTTTCTCTAACCGCTTCTCTACATGCTTCCACTCCGCAATGGTGAGACGCCGATAATGGATCAGTATTCCCAAATATTTAATCGGGAATTGGCCATGTGCGCAACCAAACAGGTCAGCATATTCGGCCGCCGCCTCAGTGGCTTCTCCAAAACAGAAAAGTTCGCTTTTATGGAAGTTTATTTTAAGACCCGACATTTGCCCAAACGCTGACAACAAGAGTTTAAGGTTTCGAGCCTTGTCCAGGTCATGTTCCATAAAGAGAATCGTGTCATCAGCATATTGCAGAATAGAGAGACCACCATCCACAAGGTGTGGCACTACTCCTGCAATCTGGCCTCCTGCTTGGCGCACTCAATCAGAATAGCCAACATGTCAGCGACAATGTTAAATAATATTGGGGACATGGAGTCACCCTGTCGTAATCCTTTTTTTGTTTGAAAGTAATGGCCTACATCATCATTGACTTTGATGGCCACACTACCTCCAGTTACAAAATTATGGATCCACTCGCGCCATTTATCAGAGAAACCTTTCATCCTTAGAGCCTGTTGGAGGAAAGACCATTTAACCTTGTCATAGGCTTTTTTAAAATCGATCTTGAATACTACTCCACGCATGTTTTTTCGGTGCATCTCATGGACGGTCTCATTGGGGGATATAAATAAACATATTCCCGTTATAGTATTCAGATACTTTTTTTTATAAAGAGGTTATATTAATGTTCGAGGAGATATCAATTACATCCTCCCTATGCATCAACACGATCTCAAGAGCTACTCAAAACACACCCGAAGTTAATTTATAAGGGATCGGCTAGAGACGCTAAGTCAACACTATTGACAAAATAATAAAGAGTCCATCCTATAAAGAAGGAGAAAGTGTACGTACTCCAAACCATACATCAGTCTATGTTTAATTCTCACGCTGTAAGGAATGAACAAATCGAATTGAAACGGGTGGTCAGCAAACACACGGCACGTACGTCCGTGGCTGCCGAAACAAGACACAAGCACACGAGTGCCATGCACTCTGCACTGCCCTCACCGGGCCGCGACGCCCCCCGGCCCTCCGGATGTGCGCGCATATCAGCCGCGGCAGCCATTTTGGGCGTGGCATCCGCGCGAGTAGGGGTTGGCCTCCTCCGGCTTATACCCCACACCCGTCGCCTTGAGCACGCGCGCCGTGGTGGTCTCCGGCTGCGTCGCTTCCGCCGCCGTCGCGTGGGCCTCCTGCAGGCCCGCCATCAGCAGGCAGCCGGCCAGCAGCAGGGCCGCCAGCCCCAGACGCACGCGCAGCGCCTTGCTCTCCATGAACGACCAGAGATCTATCAGTGTAGCTACTAGCTAGCGTTCTGAGTTGCCTCGGCTCTTCTTGGTTTCTTCTCCTTCAGGTTCAGCTGGGGCAGGGAGTCTTTTCTAGGTGCTTGCTCCATCGGCCTAAAAATAGATGCGGATGGGAGGGAACGTCGGGACTGGCTCTCATTTTCATGGTGTTCAAAAAAACTCGTGTGTCTATTTATATGCAGGGAGACTAGCTATATTTGGTTCGTACAGCTTTCTGCTTCGATTTACGGGTTTTCTACGATTATCTCCCGCGCGAATTTCAGTTGGGGTGGACGCCTCATCCCCAACTTCCAATCCCAAGCCCCCGAGTTGGCCTGTCCGTTGAACCCGTAACAAATCACCCTGTGTGTCTAGCATTGCTCTATCTCTAATCAAAGAAGAGTCGGTAGGTTAGCCTTACCTCTTCTTTGGGTTTTTTTCTACCCACGCCCTCCTTTCCTTTTTAGTTTCCTGTTGAATTGTTTGTAATCTCGATCAATGCCACACGAAATAAAAATGTCCACTATTAAAAAGGAGTTGGTAGTATATGCACGAACACCGTTTTACCTGGAGCAACGAAAGGGAGGTGCCTACTCTTACTAAGATCGTCTTTGCTAACTAGGATTCGCTATATCTGGATTGTCTGTTGCAAGCCTTGTCCACAGGTGTGTCGGACCATGCGCCACTCCACTTAGCGATGAGCGTCGTTTTGTGCTAAGAGGAGATTTGGATTTGAGCTCTTTTGGTCCAAGTTGGAAGGCTTTGAGGACGTGATCAAGGAGGCTTGGGTGTGTGGCGCGCGAATCGTGGATCCTTTCAAGCGCTTGGATGCCTTGCTTCGCAACACTGCTAAGTACTTACAGACATGGTGACAAAGGAAAATGGGGAATATTAAATTTCAATTGGCCATTGCCAAATTGGTGATCCTGAAGCTGGACGTGTGATACGTCTCCAACGTATCTATAATTTTTGATTGTTTCATGCTATATTATATTTTGTTTTGGATGTTTAACTGGCTTTATTATACACTTTTATATTATTTTTGGGACTAACCTATTAACCGGAGGCCGAGCCCAAATTGCTTTTTTTTGCCTATTTCAGTGTTTCGCAGAAAAAGAATATCAAACGGAGTCCAAACGGAATGAAACCTTCGGGAACATGATTTTCGGAACGAACGTGATCCAGAGGACTTGGAGTCCACGTCAAGAAAGCAACCAGGAGAGCACGAGGTAGGGGGCGCGCCCTCAACCCTCCAGGGGCCCACGTTGCTCCACCGACGTACTTCTTCATCCTATATATACCCACGTACCCCCAAACCAACAGAAGCATCCACGAAAACCTAATTCCACCGCCGCAACCTTCTGTACCCGTGAGATCCCATCTTGGGCCCTTTTCCGGCGTCCTGCCGGAGGGGGCATTGATCACGGAGGGCTTCTACATCAACACCGTAGCCTCTCCGATGATGTGTGAGTAGTTTACCTCAGACCTTCGGGTCCATAGTTATTAGCTAGATGGCTTCTTCTCTCTTTGGATCTCAATACAAAGTTCTCCACGATTCTCGTGGAGATCTATTCGATGTAATCTTCTTTTGCGGTGTGTTTGTTTAGACCGATGAATTGTGGGTTTATGATCAAGTTTATCTATGAACAATATTTGAATCTCCTCTGAATTCTTTTATGTATGATTGGTTATCTTTGCAAGTCTCTTCGAATTATCAGTTTGGTTTGGTCTACTAGATTGATCTTTCTTGCAATGGGAGAAGTGCTTAGCTTTAGGTTCAATCTTGCGGTGTCCTTTCCCAGTGACAGTAGGGGCAGCAAGGCACGTATTGTATTGTTGCCATCGAGGATAACAAGATGGGGTTTATATCATATTGCATGAGTTTATCCCTCTACATCATGTCATCTTGCTTAAAGCGTTACTCCGTTCTTATGAACTTAATACTCTAGATGCATGCTGGATAGCGGTCGATGTGTGGAGTAATAGTAGTAGATGCAGGCAGGAGTCGGTCTACTTGTCGCAGACGTGATGCCTATATACATGATCATACCTAGATATTCTCATAACTATGGTCAATTATATCAATTGCTCAACAGTAATTTGTTCACCCACTGTAATACTTATGCTCTTGAGAGAAGCCACTAGTGAAACCTATGGCCCCCGGGTCTATTTTCCATCATATTAATCTTCCAACACTTAGCTATTTTTATTGCCTTTTATTTTACTTTGCATCTTTATCATAAAAATACCAAAAATATTATCTTATCATATCTATCAGATCTCATTCTCGTAAGTGACCTTTGAGGGATTGACAACCCCTTTATCGCGTTGGTTGCGAGGTTTTTATTTGTTTATGTAGGTGTGAGGGACTCGTGCGTGATCTCCTACTGGATTGATACCTTGGTTCTCAAAAACTGAGGGAAATACTTACGCTACTTTACTGCATCACCCTTTCCTCTTATAGGGAAAACCAACGCAGTGCTCAAGAGGTAGCAAGAACGATTTCTGGCGCCGTAACTGGGGAGATCTACGCCGAGTCAAGTCAAGTCAAGACATACCAAGTACCCATCACAAACTTTTATCCCTCGCATTACATTATTTGCCATTTGCCTCTCGTTTTCCTCCCCCCACTTCACCCTTGCCGTTTTATTCGCCCTCTCTTTTCCGTTCGCCTCTTTTTCGCTTGCTTCTTGTTTGCTCGTGTGTTTGATTGCTTGCTTTTCACGATGGCTCAAGATAATACTAAATTGTGTGACTTTACCAATACCAACAACAATGATTTTCTTAGCACTCCGATTGCTCCTCTTACCGATACTGAGTCTTGTGAAATTAATGCTGCTTTGTTGAATCTTGTCATGAAAGATCAGTTCGCCGCCCTTCCTAGTGAAGATGCCACTACCCATCTAAATAGCTTCGTTGATGTGTGTGATATGCAAAAGAAGAAAGATGTGGACAATGATATTGTTAAATTGAAGCTATTTCCTTTTTCGCTTAGAGATCGTGCTAAAGTTTGGTTTTCGTCTTTGGCTAAAAATAGTATTGATTCATGGAATAAGTGCAAAGATGCTTTTATCTATAAGTATTTTCCTCCCGCTAAAATCATCTCTCTTAGAAACGATATTATGAATTTTAAGAAACTTGATCATGAACATGTTGCAAAAGCTTGGGAGAGGATGAAATTAATGATACGTAATTGCCCTACACATGGTTTGAATCTTTGGATGATTGTACAAAATTTTTATGCCGGATTGAATTTTGCTTCTAGAAATCTTTTAGATTCGGCCGCGGGAGGCACTTTTATGGAAATCACTTTAGGAGAAGCTACTAAACTCCTAGATAATATTATGGTTAATTATTCTCAATGACACACCGAAAGATCTACTAATAAAAAAGTGCATGCGATAGAAGAAATTAATGTTTTGAGTGGAAAGATGGATGAACTTATGAAATTATTTGCTACTAAAAGTGTTTCTTCTGATCCTAATGATATGCATTTGTCTACTTTGATTGAGGATAATAACCAATATATGGATGTGAATTTTGTTGGTATGAATAATTTTGGTAACAACGCGTATAGAGGAAACTTTAATCCTAGGCCGCACCCTAGTAATTCCTCTAATAATTATGGTAATTACTACAACAATTCTTATGGAAATTTTAATAAGATGCCCTCTGAATTTGAGACTAGTGTAAGGATTTTATGAATTCACAAAAGAATTTCAATGCTTTGCTTGAAGAAAAATTGCTCAAAGTTGATGAATTGGCTAGGAACGTTGATAGAATTTCTCTTGATGTTGATTCTTTGAAACTTAGATCTATTCCACCCAAGCATGATATCAATGAGTCTCTCAAAGCCATGATAATTTCCATTGATGAGTGCAAAGAAAGAACCGCTAGGATGCGTGCTAAGAAAGATTGCTTTATGAAAGCGTGTTCTTCTAGTTTCTATGAAAATAAAGATGAAGATCTAAAAGTTATTGATGTGTCCCCTATTAAATATTTTTTTTTGAAATATGAATCTTGATAATGATGGAACTGAATATGAGCCACCTTTACCTAGAAGGCGTTCAAAAAATTCGGAGTTTTAGATCTCGATGCTAAAATTTGTAAAAGTGGGATTGAAGAGCTCAAAACTCTAGATATTAATGAACCCACTATTTTGGATTTCAAGGAATTTAATTATGATAATTGCTCTTTGATAGATTGTATTTCCATGTTGCAATCCGTGCTAAATTCTCCTCATGCTTATAGCCAAAATAAAGCTTTTACTAAACATGTCGTTGATGCTTTGATGCAATATTATGAAAAAAACTTGAGTTGGAAGTTTCTATCCCTAGAAAACTTTATGATGAGTGGGAACCTACTATTAAATTTAAAATTAAAGATCATGATTGCTATGCTTTGTGTGATTTGGGTGCTAGTGTTTCCACGATTCCAAAAACTTTATGCGATTTGCTAGGTTTTCATGATTTTGATGATTGTTCTTTAAACTTGCACCTTGTGGATTCCACTATTAAGAACTCTATGGGAAGAATTAATGATGTTCTTATTGTTGCAAATAGGAACTATGTGCCCGTAGATTTCATTGTTCTTGATATAGATTTCAATCCTTCATGTCTTATTATTCTTGATAGACCTTTCTTTAGAACGATTGGTGCAATTATTGATATGAAGGAAGGGAATATTAGATTCCAATTTCCGTTAAGGAAAGGCATGGAACACTTCCCTAGAAAGAAAATAAATTACCATATGAATCTATTATGAGAGCCAATTATGGATTGCCTACCAAAGATGGCAATACCTAGATCTATCCTCGCCTTTATGCCTAGCTAGGGGCGTTAAACAATAGCGCTTGTTGGGAGGCAACCCAATTTTATTTTAGTTTTTTGCTTTTTGCTTCTTTTTAGGAATAAATATTTGTTCTAGCCTCTGGTTAGATTTGGTTTTATGTTTTAATTAGTGTTTGTGCCAAGTAAAACCTATAGGATCTTCTTGGATGATAGTTATTTGATCTTGCTGAAAATTCTGTTCACGAAAACAATTGTTAAAAATCACCAGAACGTGATAAAATATTGATTACAATTGCAGCAGATCAATAAACAAATTATTTAGGTCGTCCTATTTTGGCTGAATATTTTGAGTTCCAGAAGTTTGCGTTAGTTACAGATTACTACAGACTGTTCTGTTTTTGACAGATTCTGTTTTTCATGTGTTGTTTGCTTATTTTGATGAATCTATGGCTAGTAAAATAGTTTATAAACCATAGAGAAGTTGGAATACAGTAGATTTAACACCAATATAAATAAAGAATGAGTTCATTACAGTACCTTGAAGTGGTGTTTTGTTTTCTTTCGCTAACGGAGCTCATGAGATTTTCGGTTAAGTTTTGTGTTGTGAAGTTTTCAAGTTTTGGGTAAAGCTTTGATGGAGTATGGAACAAGGAGTGGCAAGAGCCTAAGATTGGGGATGCCCATGGCACCCCAAGATAATCTAAGGACACCAAAAAGCCAAAGCTTGGGGATGCCCCGGAAGGCATCCCCTCTTTCGTCCTCATCCATCGGTAAATTTACTTGGAGCTATATTTTTATTCACCACATGATATGTGTTTTGCTTGGAGCGTCCTGTATTATTTGAGTCTTTATTTGTTAGTTTGCCACAATCATCCTTGCTGTACACACCTTTTGAGAGAGACACACATGATTCGGAATTCATTAGAATACTCTATGTGCTTCACTTATATCTTTTGTGCTATATAGTTTTTGCTCTAGTGCTTCACTTATATCTTTTAGAGCACGGTGGTGGATTTGTTTTATAGAAACTATTATTCTCTCATGCTTCACTTATATTATTTTGAGAGTCCTACAAAACAGCGTGGTAATTTGCTTTAATTATGATAGACATTCAAGATTAGTAAAAAAATATGAGTGTGTTGAATACTATGAGAAGTTTGATGCTTGATAATTGTTTTGAGATATGAAGATGGTGATATTAGAGTCATGATAGTTGAGTAGTTTTGAACTTGAGGAATACTTGTGTTAAAGTTTGTGATTCCCGTAGCATGCACGTATGGTGAACCGTTATGTGATGAAGTCGGAGCATGATTTATTTATTGATTGTCTTCCTTATGAGTGGCGGTCGGGGACGAGCGATGGTCTTTTCCTACCAATCTATCCCCCTAGGAGCATGCGCGTAATACTTTGCTTTGATAACCTGTAGATTTTTGCAATAAGTATATGAGTTCTTTATGACTAATGTTGAGTCCATGGATTATACGCGCTCTCTTCCTTCCACCATAGCTAGCCTCTCTAATACCGCGCACTTTTCACCGGTATCATACACCCACCATATACGTTCCTCAAAACAGCCACCATACCTACCTATTATGGCATTTCCATAGCCATTCCGAGATATATTGCCATGCAACTTACCACCGTTCCGTTTACTATGACACGCCCCATCATTGTCATATTGCCTCGCATGATCATGTAGTTGACATCGTATTTGTGGCAAAGCCACCGTTCATAATTCTTTCATACATGTCACTCTTGATTCATTGCATATCCCGGTACACCACCGGAGGCATTCACATAGAGTCATATTTTGTTCTAAGTATTGAGTTGTAATTGTTGAGTTGTAAGTAAATAAAAGTGTGATGATCATCATTTTTAGAGCATTGTTCCAAGTGAGGAAAGGATGATGGAGACTACGATTCCCCCATAAGTCGGGGATAGACTCCGGACTAAATAAAAAAAGGCCATAAAAGAGAAGAGAAAAGGCCCAAAAAATGAGAGAAAAGGAGAGAAGGGACAATGTTACTATCCTTTTACCACACTTGTGCTTCAAAGTAGCACCATGATCTTCATGATAGAGAGTCTCCTATGATATCACTTTCATATACTAGTGGGAATTTTTCATTATAGAACTTGGCTTGTATATTCCAATGATGGGCTTCCTCAAAATGCCTTAGGTCCTCGTGAGCAAGCAAGTTGGATGCACACCCACTTAGTTTATTTTGTTGAGCTTTCATATCATATACTTATAGATCTAGTGCATCTGTTGCATGGCAATCCCTACTCACTCACATTGATATCTATTGATGGGCATCTCCATAGCCCGTTGATACGCCTAGTTGATGTGAGACTATCTTCTCCCTTTTTGTCTTCTCCACAACCACCATTCTATTCCACATATAGTGCTATGTCCATGGCTCAAGCTCATGTATTGCGTGAAGACTGAAAAAGTTTGAGAACACCAAAAGTATGAAACAATTGCTTGGCTTGTCATCGGGGTTGTGCATGATTTAAATACTTTGTGTGGTGAAGATAGAGCATAGCCAGACTATATGATTTTGTAGGGATAACTTTCTTTGGCTATGTTATTTTGAGAAGACATAATTGCTTAGTTAGTATGCTTGAAGTATTATTATTTTTATGTCAATATTAAACTATTGTCTTGAATCTTTCGGATCTGAACATTCATACCACAATTAAGAGAATTACATTGAAATTTTGCCAAGTATCATTCCACATCAAAAATTCTGTTTTTATCATTTACCTACTCAAGGACGAGTAGGAATTAAGCTTGGGGATGCTTGATACGTCTCCAACGTATCTATAATTTTTTATTGTTCCATGCTATATTATATTCTGTTTTGGATGTTTAACAGGCTTTATTATACACTTTTATATTATTTTTGGGACTAACCTATTAACCGGAGGCCCAGCCCAAATTGTTGTTTTTTGCCTATTTCAGTGTTTCGCAGAAAAAGAATATCAAACGGAGTCCAAACGGAATGAAACCTTCGGGAACGTGATTTTCGGAACGAACGTGATCCAGAGGACTTGGAGTCCACGTCAAGAAAGCAACCAGGAGAGCACGAGGCAGGGGCGCACCCTCCACCCTCGTGGGGCCCACGTTGCTCCACCGACGTACTTCTTCCTCCTATATATACCTACGTACCCCCAAACCAACAGAAGCATCCACGAAAACCTAATTCCACCGCCGCAACCTTCTGTACCCGTGAGATCCCATCTTGGGCCCTTTTCCGGCGTCCTGCCGGAGGGGGCATTGATCATGGAGGGCTTCTACATCAACACCGTAGCCTCTCCGATGACGTGTGAGTAGTTTACCTCAGACCTTCGGGTCCATAGTTATTAGCTAGATGGCTTCTTCTCTCTCTTTGGATCTCAATACAAAGTTCTCCACGATTCTCGTGGAGATCTATTCGATGTAATCTTCTTTTGCGGTGTGTTTGTTTAGACCGATGAATTGTGGGTTTATGATCAAGTTTATCTATGAACAATATTTGAATCTCCTCTGAATTCTTTTATGTATGATTGGTTATCTTTGCAAGTCTCTTCGAATTATCAGTTTGGTTTGGCCTACTAGATTGATCGTTCTTGCAATGGGAGAAGTGCTTAGCTTTGGGTTCAATCTTGCGGTGTCCTTTTCCAGTGACAGTAGGGGCAGCAAGGCACGTATTGTATTGTTGCCATCGAGGATAACAAGATGGGGTTTATATCATATTGCATGAGTTTATCCCTCTACATCATGTCATCTTGCTTAAAGTGTTACTTCGTTCTTATGAACTTAATACTCTAGATGCATGCTGGATAGCGGTCGATGTGTGTAGTAATAGTAGTAGATGCAGGCAGGAGTCAGCCTACTTGTCGCGCACGTGATGCCTATATACATGATCATACCTAGATATTCTCATAACTATGGTCAATTATATCAATTGCTCAACAGTAATTTGTTCACCCACTGTAATACTTATGCTCTTGAGAGAAGCCACTAGTGAAACCGATGGCCCCCGGGTCTATTTTCCATCATATTAATCTTCCAACACTTAGGTATTTGTATTGCGTTTTATTTTACTTTGCATCTTTATCATAAAAATACCAAAAATATTATCTTATCATATCTATCAGATCTCACTCTCGTAAGTGACTGTTGAGGGATTGACAACCCCTTTATCGCGTTGGTTGCGAGGTTCTTATTTGTTTGTGTAGGTGTGAGGGACTCGTGCGTGATCTCCTACTGGATTAATACCTTGGTTCTCAAAAACTGAGGGAAATACTTACGCTACTTTACTGCATCACCCTTTCCTCTTCAAGGGAAAACCAACGCAGTGCTCAAGAGGTAGCAACGTGGCGCAAGAATCCAGAATTCTCTCGGAGGACGAAACATGGTTGCCGAAAACCCTGAAACTAGTTGTGTTAGGCTTGGCTTCGCTACATGAACTATTGAGCGACAAAGATCCAAGATCAGGTGGCTTGGAGAAGGGGACGCTGATACCAAGCTCTTTCATGCGGTTGCTAATTAGAGGCGCACTAAGAATTTCATTCCGGCCATCAAGGTGGGTAATGAGGTGGTTACTGACCAGGAAAGAATAGTGGAGGTGTTCTTGAACGCTTACGAGGATCTTTTTGGTATGGTGGGTACTCATGACAGTACCTTGGACCTACATTACTTCCGAGTCGAGGAGGTGGACCTGAGTGAGCTAGATGTCATTTTCATGAAGGAAGAGCTTTCGAGTGTGATCAAGGAGATTTCGCCGGATCGCATTTTCGGTCAGATGGTTTCATTGAGGTGTTTTGTCAGAGAGATTGAGGAATTATCAAGCATGATATCATGGTTGCCCTTCTCAAGTTGTATGTGGCAGATGGAAGGGGCTTTACCAAGCTCGGCAAGGTATTGATCGTGCTCGTCCTGAAGAACCCGAGCGCCTCGCATATAGGAGATTGTCGCCCCATTAGCCTAACTCATAGTGCCTCCCAGTTGTTTGCTAAGTTGCTCGTAAATAGGGCGAGACTAAGGGTGGGAGATATTGCCAATGCTAATTGAAAGGACATGGACGTCGCTTAGAGCGGGGGGAGGGGGATAGGCACTTTAAAACAAATAGAGTTTTGGCTTGAATAAGCTTAAAGATGGTGACAAGAAGAGAGACTTATTAGTTCTCGTAGCCAACTTATCATTCCAATGAGAGGTCGGCAGAATAAAACTTGCGTTTAACTTACCAAGCACAAAACCTAAATAAATTAGGCTCAACTATGTGCACCAACAACTTATGCTAAACAAGATAAACAACTATGTGATAACAAGATATATAACTTGAAGCACAAAGGCTATCAAAAAGTAAGTGCATAAGTGAAGGGTTCGGGTAAGAGATAACAAAGAAACGCAGAGGCGGCGATTTATCCCGATGTTCATACCCTTGCGGGTGCTAATCTTCATTGGAGCGGTGTGGACACATGATGCTCCTCAAGCGCCACAATGGCTCACTGTATTCTCCTAAAGCCCTCGCACAATGCAAGGTGCCATGACTCCACTAAGGAACCCCTGAGGGCGGTAACCATACCTGTTATGGTTTTGTCACGGCAGATGCCCTAGTGAAAGGACTTAGGTGTGGAGCCATCGCAACGTAGGTTAGCTCGAAGGGGTTGGACGGGACAAAGGACACAAAGGATTTACCCAGGTTCGGCCCCTCACAATGAGGGGATAGCCTACGTCCTGCTTCTAGTTGTATTGCTTAAGTTTCGATTACAAGGGAGCGAATACGCCTTACCTAGCTATCGATCAATTGATTCTTGAGTTAACCCGCCCCCGGGTCTTGCCTTTATATACACAGGTCGAGGTCCGGCGGTTTACAAAAGTCTAGGTCGGGTCACACAACGTAACCGACTCTGGTTCTAATTCCCTTGCCTTACAGAGCAAGTCATCATCGGGCGGTGTCGGTTTCAAAAATGGCGGATCTCGGGTAGGGGGTCCCGAACTATGCGTCTGAGGATCGAAGGTAACAAGAGACGGGGACACAATGTTTACCCAGGTACGGGCCCTCTTAATGGAGATAATACCCTACTTCCTGCTTGATTGACTTTGATGAGTATAGGGGTTACAAGAGTTGATCTACCTCGAGATCGTAACGGCTAAACCCTAGATGTCTAGCCTGTATGATTATGATTGCCTCTACAAACTAAACCCTTCGGTTTATATAGACACCGGAGGGACCTAGGGTTGTACAGAGTCGGTTTACAGAGAAAGGAATCTTCATATCCGAATGCCAAGCTTGCCATCCACGCAAGAAAGAGTCCCATCCGGACACAGGAGAAAGCCTTCTATCTCGTATCTTCACGGCCCATTAGTCCGGCCCATGTCACATAGCCCGGACGCCCGAGGACCCCCTAGTCCAGGACTCCCTCAGTAGCCCCCGAACCAGACTTCAATGACGATATGTCCGGCGCGTAGTTTGTCTTCGGCATTGGAAGGCGGGTTCCTTCTCTGAATACCTCCAAGCGTCTGAATCAAAGGACTGTATTCAGCCTTTACATCTTCGGTCTTTGTAAGGTGAGCTCTTTGAACAGCTCGGCTTTACATTAAATGTTATACACTTCGGCTTCTGTGCCATCGTTGCCTCGGCCTCCACGTGTCAGATGAATACGAAGGGTCCAAGTATTTTTACACACAACACCTTGGGCCGTGAACGTAAGGCGTCTATTTAAGGAGATTGAATCTCATATGCCATTCCACACCAGGCGGGAAATCCTTAGAGCGCTACCAGAAACCGCACAAATATGGCTAGCGTTCCCAGTTCTTCCTCCCGCCCCCACGGCACTGAAAAAGGTGATTGGGAGAGCTGCTCAGTATCCCACGCCCAGCTGACCAAGCTTCAGGTGCAGGGATATCTTCCTCCCACGGATCTAGTCCCCGTTCGGGCGGGATTACCCTCTATCAAGGGCGAAGCCCTGGCAAAAAACTTCCCCAATCCTACCAAGGGGGAGTGAGTGTGCTTTGTTTCCTTCCTTCTAAGAGGCGTTGGATTCCCAATCCACCCCTTCCTCCGAGGTCTCCTGGAGTATTACGGCCTCCAACTGCACAATCTCACGCCGGGATCCATTCTGCATATCGCGGGCTTCGTCGCTCTTTGCGAACTGTTCCTAGGCTGTGAGGCCCATTTCGAGTTATGGAGGAAACTTTTCTGCCTCGTCATCTGCTCCCAAAAGGGATCTATATTCGAGGTGGGCGGCGCCGAAGTATGGCGTATAGCTGGGACAGGATACCTGTCCGGCACCCCGAAGAAGGCATCCGAAGAGTGGCCCTCGGAGTGGTTTTATATTGAAGATGTTGTTCTCCCAGACCCAATCAGACGGGGCTTTCCCTAATTCTCTAATGCCCCGTTAAAGAAGCGCCACAGCTGGCGTCCCCGGAGCCTTGAGGAGGAAGATAGTGCGGAGGTAAAAAAATTAATGAGCAAGATAAAAACACTTGCCCAATCCAGACTGTCCTTAATTGAAGTAATGGCGATTTCAATGACGCAAGGCGTTCAACCACTCCATGAAGGAAATATGCCCTAGAGGCAATAATAAAGTTGTTATTTTATATTTCCTTATATCATGACTAGCAAACATGCCCGTGCGTTGCAACGGGAGAGAAAAATATATGGTGTCGCCGCTTATCCTCCTTCCCACCCGCACGGTGACCATGATGTCCATCTGGTTACAACATGTCCAAATATTGTCAATGCTGAGGCGATAAGCTCGCCAGCGTATATCACACATGTCATTGTGTCCACGCAAGCAAATGTTAGAAATTTTAACAGCTAATCTCGGCAAGCTAGACATGTGGACCGCCCTTCGCGGGCTACTCCTTGCACCCAAGCCATACACCTCCCCTCATACTCCTATTCTTTTTACACAACACCATGAATTAGAGTTGGTCGGGTCAAGGAGCCGGGTTGTGGTAGATCACCGGAGATGGAAAGGTTAATCATCTATGAAGTGAATGGGAAGGTTGCAAAGGAAGGACAGGAAATCATGCTAGTGAATTAGCTGGCTGATGCAATAAATCATGCAAATTTTACCATGGCGCATGGGAAAGCCCACAAATAAATCATTCTTATGTAGAAGCTGATACATAGTTCTAATTTTATTTTTATTTTTTGAGGGGAACGTGGTTCTATTTTCTGTGTGGGAAAATATAGAGAAAAGGCCGGACAACTCTCTTATCTCTCTCTTTTGCCCAGAGCGTGGCCCGGCCCAACCTCGCAGCCCATATGATCCATGTAACCCTAGCGCAGCGAGGATGTGCGCGATCCCCATCTCCCACAGTCCCACTCGATCGTTCCCCTTATCTCTCCCCTTCGCTCTCCGCTGTGCGCCGCCACGCACGGGACAGAGACGCATCCTCGCGCCCCAGCTTGGTACAGTGCCTTCATGCCCCACTCCGGCCACCTTCCTCGCCGCCTGAACCTCCTCCAGCCGTCGTGCCTTCGTCCTCCTCCGTGTTTACTCCTTCCTTGCGCGCAAGCTTGCTGTCCCCGCCGCCTCAAGCCTCGCGTGCACGCCTCCACCTCCACCTCCCCGTGTCTCTCCTCTGCCCGCGTCCGGCCGCCTCGCCCACCTCTTGCAACTTCCGGCCCGACGAGCTCTCCGACGAGAGCCCAGCCGAAGTTGTCCCCCTTTCCACCTCCGCCAAAGGATAAGATGAATAGAGGAGCGCGGGCGGAATTATTACAAAATATAGGTGTTAATTTCCAAAATCGAAACGTTTTTCCAGATTCACTAAAGTAGGGACGGCGGGTTTAATTCCTAAAAAGCACAGGGACCTTTGTGTAAAAATGTCGCGACGGTGAACCCGACAGACTCAATCCGTGCTTTATTATTAGGGATAGATAAATGTTTATTATTCATGCTAGAATTGTATTAACCGGAAACTTGATACATGTGTGAATACATAGACAAACAGAGTGTCCCTAGTATGCCTCTACTTGACTAGCTCATTAATCAAAGATGGTTAAGTTTCCTAGCCGTATACATGTGTTTTCATTTGATGAACGGGATCACATCATTAGAGAATGATGTGATGGACAAGACCCATCCGTTATCTTAGCATAATGATCGTTTAGTTTTATTGTTATTGCTTTCTTCATGACTTGTACATGTTCCCCTGACTATGAGATTATGCAGCTCCCGAATACGGGAGGAACACCTTGTGTGCTATCAAACGTCAGAACGTAACTGAGTGATTATAAAGATGCTCTACATGTGTCTTCGATGGGGTTTGTTGACACTGGTGCGCGTCGGTCCTAAACAAACGGTTTAAAACCCCTTTCCGCGACGGCATTTGGAACCGTCGCCAAGTGAGTGTGTGCGATAGGGTGTCCTTCCCACACGACCCAGAAATCATCGGGGATAGGCCTTCCTGGGACCCAGGCTGTGGCCGTGTGCGATCGGGCGAGGCATCGAAACCCAACCATTTCCGTAGGTATGTACATCCCACACGGTGAATCCCATAAATCATTTCCGTAGGTATGTACATCCCACACGGTGAATCCGAGAAATCATTTCCATAGGTATGTACATCCCACACGGTGAATCCCAGAAAAACATTTCTGTTCGTATGTATATCACACACAGTCAATCCAAGGAATATGTTTCCGTTCTTATGTACATCCCACACAGTCAATCCAGGGAAATGGTTTCCGTTCGGATGTACATCCCACACGGTTTTATGTATATGCTCGTGTGTGAAAGGTGTAACTATCACATATGCTCTGCCTTGGTTAACTGTTTGCTTTCATTAACTACATCACACACGGTTTGATGTAGAAAACTATGTGGCATTGGGCTATCCATTGCAAGCGCTTTTACTGCTAGAACCGTTTGCAAAGGTACATGACCGTCTGTTCTATTTTTATTTTTGCCTGTAATTTATTATTCTAATTGGAAATTTTGAAATACGAAACGTGCAATTCAAATTCTCAGCACAATGGTTCAACAATGAATCCATAAATAAAATTGCTAGTACAATATGTTCAGTAATTACAGGATTAGGCAGCAATTAACTATGATGAACCGCAGTATTTAAAGGCGGTAAAGGTGAAGAGACAAGTGTAAATCATTTTGACTACCGACGGTGTTGAAGAAGCGGAATGCCCATAATGTGCCTTCCTGCATGCCATAGGCACGAACCACTTTTGTCCAACCCCTTGTGACGATCGCCCGCCCATCCTTCACCGCCTTCAGGAAGACTTCTAGAGAATTATCATGGTAGCATGAATTATATACTTTAACCTTAGTTGCCTCCACTCCGGTCATGTAGTTTGTAAGGTAATCATCAGTAAATAGCTTCAGAAACCACTGAAAAGAGAAAAATATCATATACTGAGGTCTAATAGAGTAACTTGTTGTGGGCAGGGGGAAAAGGCAACACATTACTTACCATCCTAAAGTTCATTGTTGTCTTCGACAAAGTGTAAATAAAGAGCTTAATTCCAATCACCCGTTTCTTTCGCCTAACAATCTTTCTTAGTTTCCTCACTTGACGCTTGTTCATGAATATCTCATTGCCCCATACGCAAAAGGGATCAAAGCGTGGATCAGTACCCCTCATATATGTACCTACAAGCAACCAGTAAATGTTAGAAGCGAAACTGAGATTGCACAAATGATGTAAAATACAACTACCTATGTTCCTAAGTACAAGTTTTTTTTGAGATTTCAATATAAACTACATACGGATGTATATAAAATTATAGATATAGTTTAGATTAGAATCTAGATTCACTCATTTTGCTCCTTATGTAGTCTATATTGGAATCTCTAAAAATACTTATATTTAGGAATAGATGGTGTATAAGACATGGGATGCAGCTAACCTCGACGGCAAACAACATCATCGCCCATTGTAGCCCTGTGTAAGTACATAGAAAACCAATGTTAACTACAACAGGGTTAACATCCATCAAAAATAGCAAATGATAATAAAACGGCAGCATCTGTGGTGATATCTTCATTTCGAAAGAGTAGCACGGTAGCAAAGGGACGGATTAAAAATGGATACAACTGTTAATTGCAACAGGCTTAACAACATCCTAATTCATGTTTTGTAAGTTTGTAGCCATTGAAATACAACTCTTTAAAAATGGATACAACTGTTAATTGCAACAGGCTTAATGGCCATTGAAACCGGTACTGATAAATATGCAATTGGCAGAGTTAAACATCACAGGGCAGGTGCTGTCAGAGAAGATAATGGCCCAATTGTCTATAAAAAGGTAGGGAAAATAGCTCAAACGTGTTAGGCATGTTTACTACAAATGCTTAATACATCGACATTACAAAACATAGCCATTAATCGCAACTGGTATTGGTAAGATTGAACTGGTGGGTACATAGTTGGTAAGTCCCGAGAGGTAGTTGCTGGGGCACTTCATCTTGGCCAGAGCCCACCCAAAGTCAGCGGCGGAGGCGAGCTGTTCCTCCGGGTCGAAGCGTGGATCAGTGCCACTGACATGTGTACCTACAGGCAACTAGTAAATGGTAGAAGTTAAACTGCAATTGCACAAATGATGTGAAATACTGTAAGACATGGGATGCAGCTAACCTTGACGGCAGACAATAGCATCGGCCGTTATGACCCTGCGTAAGTACATGGACAAACATGTTAAGTACAACAGGGTTAGCATCCACCAAAAGTAGCAAATGGGGCAGCATCTCTAGTATATCTTCATTGCGGAGAGTAGCATGGTAGCAAATGGACAGATTAAAAAATGGATACAACTGTTAATTGCAACAGGCTTAACAACATCCTAAGTCATGTTTTGTAAGTTTGTAGCCATTGAAATGTAACTGTTTAAAAATGGATTCAACTGTTAATTACAACAGGCTTAATAGATATTGAAACCGGTACTGATAAAAATGCAATTGGCATAGTTAAACATCACAAGGCAGGTGCTGCCAGAGCAGAGAATGGCCCGGATGTCTACAAAAAGGTAGGGATAGTAGCAAAAATGTGTTAGGCATGTTTACTAGAACATGCTTAATACATCGACCGTACATAACATAGCCATTAATTGCAACTGGTATTGGTAAGATTGAACTGGTGAGTACATACTTGGTAAGTCCTGAGAGGTAGTTGCTGGGGCACTTCATCTTGGCCAGAGCTCGCCCAAAGTCAGCGACGGCGGAGGCGAGCTGTTCCTCCAAGTCGAAGCGTGGATCAGTGCCACTGACATGTGTACCTACAGGCAACCAGTAAATGGGTAGAAGTTAAACTACAATTGCACAGATTATGTGAAATACTGTAAGACATGGGATGCAGCTCACCTCGACGGCAAACAAAAGCATCGTCCATTATGACCCTGCGTGAGTACATGGACATGCATGTTTAGTGCAACAGGGTTAGCATCCACTAAAAATAGCAAATGGGCAGCATTCTCTAGTGATATCCTGAGTCATGTATTGTAAGTTTATTGCTGGTATTGGTGAAATTGAGCTAGACACGGTAATATTTGAACATCACACACTGTATAGTACTGAAATAAACAAGGCACGAACATGCTTAATACATTAACCGTACAAATCATAGCCATTGCAAGTGGTATTTGTTGAGGATATAGACCTTAGAGTCACCCGCCAGGAGGGGCCGGGTTACTCATATGGTCGTTGCCAGAAGCCCGGAGCCAAGCTTGAAGACGATGGGCCAGAGATGGGCTTAAGACCCGGATATGGCTTAAGGCCCGTAGTTACGATCATTATTATGGTAGAACTTGTAGTGTACGGCAAGTATAGTTGAGAGTCCGAGCTGGACACTCTTATGAGCCGGCCGGGACTCTGAGAGCCGCTGGGCGTCAGCCTCCCTATATAAAGGGACGACCCGGCAGCGGTTTAGGCGACAACAATCTCATCGAGAGCCGGGCATAGCAGTTTAGCTCCCTGGCGATCGTAACCCTAATCAATACCACCTCAAACTGGACGTAGGCTTTTACCTTCACCGTAAGGGGCCGAACCAGTATAAACCCTCATGTTCCTTGTCCCGCATTAACCTCTTCAAGCTTCCTAGTTGCGTTGGCTCCACGACTAAGTCCTAGCTCGAGGACATCTGCCGTGACAATTCCACGACAGTTGGCGCCCACCGTGGGGCCAGCGCACGGTGGATTTGAGTTCTTGAAGGGCAGCTTCGAAGGGCTCAAGGGATACGCTGTGGGCCGGATGACCAAGAGTCGTCGCGGCAAGCTCTACATCGACGATGCAAACTGGGGCCCCGACGCCGGCTCAATTGAGTACGGGTACCGGGTCCCCTTCGGTGGAATTCACGTTTTCATTGGCAAGATTGGTGAGCCGGGCCCTGAGCCGGGTCTCTGCGCTGATCTCATCGAGACGGCTCAGCTTGCGCGACCCGCCCGGGCCCGGCCTGCCTTAAGGCATGCTTTTGTGGGGTGTATCCGTGGAGGACTCTCCGATCGATCTAGATCTGGTGATGAGACGACCGCCGGCTCTGACGGCGAGTCGGCCACCGATGAGTCAAACTCGTTGTACCAACTTCAAGATGGCAGGCTCATGGGTTGTTTCGATGGTGACAGTATTCCGGACCTATTTGAGCCGCCAAGTCAGGTTGGAGTTTTTATGGCTGGTGCGCAGCCTGTTCAGAACCCCGCTGCTGGAGCGGGGAACCCGGTGCCTTCTCCAGCTCAGGTGCTAATGGATCTCACGGACAAGATGACGACCCTGTTAACCGCCACAGTTAACCCGGCAGATCAAGCTCAGCACGATGCCGAGGTGGCACAGTTAAAATTGGATCTAATGAAAGCTAAAGAGGATCTTGCAGCGGAAGGGATCAGGCTGGCTGCGGAGCGGGCGGCTCTCGATGCCCAGACTCAGCTGATTCAGGCGCAGTCCTTCCAACTCACGATGGATCAGAACACGGCCAATGAGGTCATGAGAAGGAGGCATCAAAAGGCCCAGTCTCGACTCCCTCCGGTTTACGATCCACGCAACCTCTTCAACACGCCAGGTGCAGGGTCTAGTAACCCGATCATAGCGCCCGGGTCTGGACCCCTTATTCAGCCACGAGTGATGGGGCCTCCCCAGGTGCCCCCTGCCCCGCCTCAGTATGTGCCAATACCCCCGGGTCATTATGATAACCCGCTGGAGAACATGGTCGCTGCGGCAGCACGGCTGGCGACTCTCCCAGTTGACGGCGACTCTTCGACGGCTATTGAAACCTGCCGGGTCAGGGAACTCCTTCAGACAGCGCTAGCGCAGAAAGAGGCGTACTCCTACAGCCGGGACAGGATCCACTCGACCCCTCGTCCAGGCCAGAGCCCGAGTTACAGCCGGCACATGGTCTCAGCAACCGGCTCAAGTAACGTCCGACGCCATGACCCGCCCCCTGGCCATGGCCCGGCTCATAATGGATCCTTTTACGCAGCAGACCAGGACAAAGCACGCCAAGAGGCGGAGCAAGTGCCTCAATTGACGGCTTACCAGACCCCCCGGCTTATCCGACGACTTCTGTTGATGTGGGCATCCCTACCAGGACCGGGGGTGTCCCTTGTTTGGTGCCAGCTATCCGTAATGAACGTCTACCTAAGGACTTCAAGGGCCCTAGGAAGGTGCCTAACTACACAGCTGACTTACAACCCGCAGCCTGGATTGAGAGTTATGAGATGGCTATGGAGCTGCTGGAGGTCAGTGAGGCGGCCATGGCCAAGTATTTCACCATGATGTTAGATGGGACTGCCCGCACTTGGTTGAAGGGGCTACCACCGAATTCCATTGGGTCTTGGGCTGAGCTGAAAGCCCGGTTCATCCAAAACTTCAAAGATACCTGTAGGCAGTCTATGTCAATTGTGGATTTGACTAACTGTAAGCAGCAGGAGGGTGAATCCACGACCCATTGGGTTCGTCGGGTTAAGGAGATCATACATTCATCAGATAAGATGGATGCCGGCTCTGCAGTCTTAATGTTGGAACAGAATTGTCGCTTCGTGCCCCTGAAGATGAAACTCGGGCGGCTTAAGCGCGACTGCAGTGATATGGGTACACTAATGGCGGCTCTTGTCAAGTACGCCGATTCCGATGGTACCAAGGATCCCCCTTCAGATGATGAAAGGACAGGGAAGGGAAAGAAGAACGGCAATGGCAAGGGTACTCAGTTTAACCCGGGGAACCAAGGAGGAGGCAAGCACAAGGCCGATGGCAGCCTAGAGTTTGTAGCCAACGCCAACTCCCAAGGTAATAACCAGCGACGCAAGGGGAGGCCCCCTCCCCGAGGCGGCGGGTCAGGTCCGACGCTGGAGCAGCTGTTGAATGAACCTTGTCCAAGGCATGGCTCTAGAGAGAAGCCAGCAACTCATCTATGGAAGGATTGTGCAATCATGAAAGCCTTTAAAAACTACAATGGCCCGGGCGGCGGCTCAGGCGCCGGCGGCTTTCATGGCCCGGGGGGCGGCTCAAATTCTGGTCCTCAGAGCGGTCAAGGGGGCTTTAATCAACAGTCTGGCTAGGGTCATCAACAGCAGCAGGGGGTTATCAGACCAATCCAAAGCAGCTTAGCGGTGGACAGTATCATGTGTTTACCACTAGTTTGTGCAAGCGAGATCAGAAGCTTCACAAGAGGGCTGTGAATGCTGTTGAGCCGGCGGTCCCACGCTACTTGCGGTGGTCTGAGCAACCCATAGTGTGGAGTAGGGAGGATCACCCTCCCCGAGTGGATAACCCGGGCCACTTGGCCTTAGTGGTGGCTCCTCAAGTGGGAGGATATAAGTTCACAAAAGTGCTCATGGATGGAGGCAGCAGCATCAACATCCTCTATTATGAGACTTTTCGCCGTATGGGGTTGGTTGATAAGAACCTCAGCCAGTCAAACACTATCTTCCATGGTGTGGTGCCTGGTAAGTCGGCTTATCCAGTCGGCAAGATCAAATTGGAAGTGGCTTTTGGTGATGAGAACAATTACAGGGTGGAGAAATTGACCTTTGAGGTGGTCAAGATAAGAAGTCCATACCATGCTATATTTGGACGGCCGGCTTACGCCAAGTTCATGGCACGGCCGTGTTATGTGTACTTACAGCTCAAGATGCCAGGTCACAATGGGACCATTACGGTTCACGGCAGCCAGAAAGTGGCTCTGGAGTGTGAGGAAGGCGATGCGGCTTATGCAGAGTCTGTTTGTACTACAGAGGAGTTGAAGTTTTACAAAGACAATGTTGACCCAACAGATATGACCTCTCTGAAAAACCCGACTACGGAGACTGAGCCGGCGATGAAATTTAAGTCGGCTGATGAAACTAAGCTTGTTGATTTTGTTCCAGGAGATTCATCTCAGCAGTTTAGCATCAGTGCCAATCTGGATCCAAAATAGGAAAGCGCGCTCATCGAGTTCATCCGTGAGAATAGGGACATCTTCGCATGGAAACCTTCTGACATGCCAGGTGTACCTAGAGAACTCGCTGAGCATACTCTCAATGTTAATCCGAAATTTAAGCCGGTCAGACAGTTCCTTCGGCGGTTTAATGAAGAGAGGCGGAAAGCCATTGGTGAAGAAGTGGCCCGGCTCTTGGCGGCCGGGTTTATCGTTGAAGTCTTTCACCCAGAGTGGTTGGCTAACCCGGTGCTCGTACTCAAGAAGAACGACACCTGGAGGATGTATGTGGACTACACGGACTTGAACAAGGCGTGTTCGGCTGATCCTTTTGCCCTCCCCCGTATTGATCAAATCATTGATGCTACGGCAGGTTGTGCACGCTTAAGTTTCTTGGATGCTTACTCTGGTTATCATCAGATTAAGATGGCAGTTAAGGACCAGGAGAAGACGGCGTTCATCACTCCCTTTGGAGCCTTCTGCTATGTGTCTATGCCCTTTGGACTCAAGTGTGCACAGGCGACTTACCAGCGTTGTGTACAGAACTGTCTTCATAAACAGATTGGTCGCAATGTTCACGCTTACGTGGATGATATTGTGGTCAAATCCATAAAAGAGGAAACCCTGATAGATGATTTACGGGAAACCTTTGATAATCTCCGGGTCTATAAGATGATGCTTAACCCGGCCAAGTGTGTATTTGGTGTTCCTGCAGGCAAACTCTTGGGCTTCTTGGTTTCTGACAGAGGCATTGAGGCTAATCCGGAGAAGATCAAGGCCATCACCTCCCTGGCTAAGCCGGCATGTATAAATGACGTTCAGCGCTTGGCGGGTCGCATCGCTGCTTTAAGCCGGTTTATAAGCCGTTTGGGTGAGAAGGCCATGCCCTTATATCAGTTGATGAAGAAAACTGATAACTTTGTCTGGAATGATGCAGCTAATACCGCCTTTGAGGATTTGAAGAAGCAGCTGGCAGAGCCCCCAGTCCTTGCTGCTCCGGTTGATAAGGAGCCCTTATTGCTGTATGTGGCGGCAAACGCACGAGCCGTCAGTGTGGCTATTGTGGTGGAGCGCAAGGAGGAGGGTAAGGAGCATCCGGTTCAGCGGCCGGTTTACTATGTCAGCGAAGTGCTCATTGAGTCCAAGCAGCGGTACCCGCATTGGCAGAAGCTTGTGTATGGTCTGTTCATGGCGAGCCGGAAACTTAAGCATTATTTTCAGGGTCATCCCATCACTGTGGTCAGTTCTGCCCCTCTTGGTGATATCATTCAAAACAGAGAGGCCACAGGGAGAATTGCTAAGTGGGCTATAGAACTTGGACCTCATGGTCTCAAATATGTGCCACGCACTGCTGTTAAATCTCAGGCCTTGGTGGATTTCATCAATGATTGGACAGAGTCACAAGTGCCTGAGCAAAAGCCGGATAACACATATTGGACTATTCACTTTGATGGGTCCAGGCAGTTGGAGGGCTCGGGGGCCGGCGTTGTATTGGCTTCCCCTAAAGGTGATAAGTTCCATTATGTGCTACAGTTGATGTTTCCTTGCACTAACAATGCGGCTGAGTACGAGGCCTTGCTCCACAGTCTTCGGATGGCTAAGGAGATGAGCTTGAGCCGGGTAAGGTGCTTCGGTGACTCAGACTTGGTAGCTCAACAAGTATCAGGCAAGTGGGACTCTAAGGACCCTCTAATGGCGGCTTATCGCCGCGAAGTTGATGGCATCGCTAGGCACTTTCAGGGCTACCAAGTAGAGCACATTGATCGCAGGAAGAACGAGGCGGCTGATGCTCTAAGCCGGCTAGGTTCTCAGCGAAAGCCGGTGCCGCCTAACACTTTCCTGGACGTCCTGTATAGCCCTTCGGTTATGTTGCCTACGGAGGAAGACTTGGCTGTCCCTGACCAGGAGGCACGACTGGTGGCAGCTCTCCATATCATACCAGACTGGACAATGCCATATCTGGCTTACATGACCCGGGGCGAGTTGCCTGAGGATGAAACTTTGGCCAGGCAGATAACCCGGCGGGCTAAGTCAATGATCGTTATCAATGGCGAGTTGCATCATCGCAGTGTTACAGGGGCATTTCAGCGTTGTGTTTCCCCTGAGGAGGGTCAAGAGATCTTGCGTGAGATCCATGAAGGGGATTGTGGCCATCATGCCGGCTCAAAATCCCTTGTGGCCAAGGCTTTCCATCATGGTTTTTATTGGTTGACGGCTCATGCTGATGCAGAGGACTTGGTCAGTAAATGTGATGGTTGCCAAAGGTTCTCACGACGGGCTCATGTGCCGGCTCAGGAGTTGAGGATGATCCCAATCACTTGGCCCTTTGCGGTCTGGGGGCTTGATATGGTTGGACCTTTTAAAAGGTCCAAGGATAAGAAGACCCACCTCTTGGCGGCAGTTGATAAATTTACAAAGTGGGTGGAAGCTGAGCCAGTTAGCAAGTGCGATGCAGCCACGGCGGTTCAATTTATGAAAAAGGTGATTTTCCGTTTTGGCTTTCCGCACAGCATTATAACTGACAATGGCACCAATCTCTCCAAAGGCGCCATGGAAGAGTTTTGTCAACGAGAGCATATCCGACTTGATGTTTCTTCAGTGGCTCATCCTCAATCCAATGGTCAAGCTGAGAGAGCTAATCAGGAGATTCTGAAGGGCATCAAGCCCCGGCTTTTGGTCCCTTTGCAATGGACGCCGGGTTGTTGGGTGGAGGAGTTGCCCTCCGTGTTATGGAGCATCAACACTACTCCTAATAGGTCTACAGGCTTCACGCCTTTCTTCATGGTTTATGGAGCAGAAGCAGTCCTCCCCAGTGACATCCGTCACGACTCACCTCGCGTGGCGGCTTATGTTGAGACGGATAATGAACAGGCGCGCCAAGATGATCTTGACTTGTTGGACGAACAGCGTGATGTGGCGGCAGCCCGTTCAGCGATTTACCAACAAGACCTGCGCCGTTATCATAGCCGCCGGGTCAAATCCCGGGTCTTCCAGGAAGGCGACCTTGTGCTCCGGCTCATCCAGGATCAAACAGATGCACACAAGTTATCCCCACCTTGGGAAGGGCCCTTTGTGGTCAGCAAGAACTTGCACAACGGGTCATATTACCTCATTGACATTCGAGAGCACAAAGATTCACGTAAGTCGGAGGAAGAGACCCGTCGGCCGTGGAACGTAGCTCAGCTTCGGCCTTACTACACTTGAGCCACCGGCTCTCGTGGTGTATATATTTCTCTCAGTCATGTATATATTATGATAAGCAATAAAGCAGGACCTCTGTCCTTTTTTCTCCTCCAAATATGCACGTGTTGTTTTTATTACAAGATTACATGATGACTTAAAGGAGGATCCGGCTTATGATCGTATTCGAATCTAGCCATAAATAGCAAGGTCACTTGGGGGCTTCCTGTTCAAACATGGGTCGTATTCGAACCAAAGAGAACATAGCTGTCGATACCCATTTGATTGGCAAAGTGCCGAGCTCATTGGGAGGTTGCCTTTGGTCATATTTGAATCATAGTTTAACCCCTCTGAGAACCGACGTGGATCGTATTCGAATCAGCGTCGTTAAACAATTCTTAAAGTCACTTGGAGGCTTCCTGTTCAAACATGGGTCGTATTCGAACCAAAGAGAACATAGCTGTCGGTACCCTTTTGATTGGCATCGCCACACCCACTGAGGGCTATGTGATCTTATCCGAATCTTAGCTTAACCCCTTTGGGCCGGGTCTCTGGTCGTATTCGAACCGGAAGCCCCTAAGTTCCTCTGCTTTATCACAAGTTAACTCTGGTTATGTCAAGGTGTGTACGGCCGGGTCTCTGGTCGTATTCGAACCGGAAGCCCCTAAGTTCCTCTGCTTTATCACAAGTTTACTCTGGTTATGTCAAGGTGTGTACGGCCGGGTCTCACTTTACCGGCTTAACTTTGGTTTACAGTGTTCATTGAACACCATGGGTGTCATTACGACAGGTAAATCGGAGTTAAGATACCAACCTTGTTACCCGGGTTATCTAAACCGGAAGTATGTTTACAGGCCGCTAAGTGTGTTATTACGGCTGTGTTAAGGATATCATGGAGGACCAGTCTTTTTTGATTCATATTCCGGGTTATCTATCCAAAACACCTGATTCTCAGGGCGGTAAGCCGCCTCGAGACTTGTGATTTGCCTTTTTATGCAGGATACTTAAGGGCACCTCTTTGAGGTTGAGAAAAACAAAGGGATGATTATGACCCGGAGAAACATCAAAGAGACAACTTCAAAGGACTTTCGCATTCAATACGTGCACGATGGCACGGCAGAGATGAACTGTTGCACCTACTCTATTACAAAAACTCATGAAGTCTAAAAACGGGTGGAGCATCGTTTGGTAAACCGCCAGCCGAGTCACGATGCCCGCTGAGTTGAAGTCTCCGGCTCGTTCCTGTCTTCTCCTCCGGCTGATCCCAAGACCTGGAAGGTTGATGACTTCCAGTCGATGCTGCTGAGAGCTTCGAATTGGGCTTCCTCGTCAATTAACCCGGCCGGGTCAATCTCCGGGGCGAAGGTGTGCTGACGAGCCAGAGGGATCAGGTTGAGGGCTTCATAGCGAGGGGTTGGAATCCTCTGATTTTCCGCATCATAACCCGGCTGGTACTTGGTCAGATCCGTGTCGTTCCCGATAAGGGTGGCCACCGGGCGTACCGCCTTCAGGCTTGGATAACCCAGGGCGATGTCTGCCGGGTCTAGCTCCGGCAGGAATGCCTTGGCCCGGCTCAGCGCGGCGATTGCTCCGGCTCTCGCAGAGGCCCGTCGCAGCTCTTGGATCCGCTGAGGCAGAACGGCGAGCCGGCGCAGGACTTCGGCCAGGTGAGTCGGCACCTCGTTGGATAGGGCCACCACAGCTAAGGCACGTTGTGACCCGGTGTAGAGCTGTTCCACCAGGGTATACACGGCCTTTAGCTTGGTGACCACACTCTGGTTGAGGTTGGCACTTCGGGGGCCTGTTTAGCAGAATCAGATAAGCCGGCGGCAAGGATGAATAATGAGATATAAATATTCTAACATTGATGAAAGCCGGTGAGGCGACTTACCGAAGATGGCGGCCATCATTTGGGAAACCTGGCGCTTTAGGCCGGACAGCTCGGCGGTCTTCTCAGAGAGAGCCTTCTCCGCCTGTTCCGCCTGGGTCACCAGTGCGGCCTTCTCTTCGGCCCAGGCTTTCCGCTCAGCATCGAATTCTGTCTTCAGCTTCTCTTGAGCGGCGATGCTGGATACAAACTTGGCGTTTGCCTTCCGGGTCTCCATCTCCTGCGTCTTCAGCCGGCTCTTGAGATCCGCAAGGTCTGCCTCTAGCTTCTTGCCAACAGCCTGTATAAATTTCCGGGTTATGACATGAGCAGTTACTATATAAGTCCCAAGCACTTTCCAAGCAAAGACACTTGGCACTTGGGGGCTAATGCATATTGAACGTATCTATCTACATACTGCCGGCTCAATTGAGTAAGCCGGAACCTAAGTCTACAACATATTCAATCATAAGTCGTCGACTTGGGGGCTAGCATGGCAAAGGTAACTATGCAGTAAGTGAGAAGACAGCAGAAGGATACCTCAGATTTTTGCTGGATCTGGTTTACCATGGCGACCTCCGCGTCCCGGCTCTTGTGTACTTGGCTGATGTAGCCAGAGACGAGCTCTCCAATGCTCAGGTTGGTGTAGTTGGAGAGGTCCAGATTCGCCCGGTGGGGCTGCAGCAACTCCCCCTTGGCGGAGCATTTGGCCAGCACGGTCGGTCGCCCCGGCTCAACAAACTCCGTCCGTGTGATTACCACGTCTGGGTCGTCTGCTGGTGGAGCTGAGCCGGAGGCCTCCGGGTTAACCGAAGCTTCGGTCGTTGCCTTGGTAGTTGGAACAGTGGCCTCAGGTGCCGTGTCCATTGGAGTGGTGGCTTCGGGGCGGAGGCAGCCGGCGGTTCTTGAGCCGTCACCTCCGGTTCAGGCAAATCCGGCACTCCGGCTGATCTGGTCTTCTTCGCTCTCTTGGTGAGCTTTGCCTCGGCGCTGAAAGGATAGAAACATTCAGCACAAAGAAAGTAAGTACAGACAAGTACAATATGAGATGGTTGTTATTACCCGGGCGCGGTCTTGAAAGTCGGAAGACTCGACTGCATAGAGTCGCCCGAAGAAGGGGAGGTCTCCTGATAATTGGAGTCAGAAGAGTTGAGTGGCTGACGGATAACACCCGCCAACGGGTGAAAAGGGTATAAGTGGGAAAAAACCTCAGTTCGGCGCTTCCTTGTTGCATCGGGTAACCCGGCGGAGAGGTCGGTGTCCTTATTGGTCCGGGTGTGACGCCGGCTTTCGTGAACCTGTCGCTTCAAAATAAATTGAGGGTCTTGATAAGCTAAAGGATGTGAAAAGCTTACTTTCCGGGTTACCCTTCGGACTTTCAGCTGTGGCAAGGGCTCCGAGTCGGAGGAAAGTGACATTACCTCTTCAACCACCGGGTTACTGGCGCCGGTGTCATCCTGTCAATGAGCAAGTGTTGATAAGACGGACAGCAACAAACGACAAATACAGCAAGAACTTAAAGGCTTGGGGGTTACCTCTGACTCGGAGCTGTCGCTTAATTGCATCAGCTCCGAAGCAGTAGGCCTGCTTCCTTTTTTGCGAGGGGCGGCTTTCTTGGCGGCTTTCTTCGCCTTCCTGGCCTTCTTGGCCGCCTCATGGTCATATTTGACCCGCCAGAACTTATCATCAGCCTGAAAAATGCAATGAGGAATTCTTAAAACGGTTCAGATGAATGTTATATGCAGAAGAAGATAAAAAGTTAAAGTCAGCGGCTTACCGCTGGGGTTGGGTTGGTCTTGCAGAAGGGGGCTAACCCGGTCCTTCCGCAGTCTACTAGGCTCTCGTTTAAAAGAGCCTTGGTCTCCTCCTCTGCAACGTCTTCTGGAAGATCATTGCAGCTGTGTCTCTGCGGGTCATCCTTTCGTCCTGTGTACTCGCACATTAAGCCGGGGCGGCGGCTCAATGGGATCACCCGCCATGAGATCCAGACCCGGACCAGGTCGATTCCGTTCAGACCATTGCCCAGGAGGGCTTTGATCTTGTTGATAGTGGGGAGCAGAGGCTGGCGCTCTGCTTGAGTTAGCTTGTCCGACAGTGGGTGAGTCGGCTCCAGACGTGTTGGGCGAAAGCCGGGCAGCGGGCTTTCATCAGCCGGGGACGTATCTTGGCAGTAGAACCAAGTCATGTTCCAGTCCTTGGGGTGGCTCGGTGGCTCTGCGTAAGGGAAAAGACAGTCCCTACGCCGCTGGATGGAGATACCACCTAATTCCAGACTTGGCCCATTGGCGCATTCGTTCTGGCGGTTTAAGTAAAAAGGCTCTCTGAAGAGCAGCAGACTAGGTTCTTCTCCAAGGTAAACCTTGCAGAAGACTTGAAAATTGCAGATGTTGGACACTGAGTTGGGTCCTATATCTTGAGGCCGCAAGTCGAAGAAGTTGAGCACGTCCCTGAAAAACTTTGAGCCGGGCGGTGTGAAGCCCCGGCTCATGTGATCCGCAAAAATCACTACCTCCCCATCCTTTGGCTGTGGCCTCTCTTCTGACGGGTCAGGGGCACGATAGGACATGATGTCTTTCTTGGGCAGGTATCCCGACTTAACAAAATCAGCTAGGGTCTCGTTGGTCACGTTGGACCTCATCCAGTTGCAGGTAATGGGAGCTTTGGGAGGCATGGTGAAAGTCGGCAGTCTATGACAGAAAGGAAAAAATGTCCGGGTTAATTATAAGCCGGAGATCTACAGTTCAAAACTAAGGTGGTGGCTTATGAAGGGGACTAATGGTATATACTCAAGTACAGTGGGTTATTTAAGCCGGAGGATTCTACGAAGCATGGTTTGCTTTAAGCCGGAAGATTCTACGTCGCGTGGTTTCTTTAAACCGGAATTGTAAGCCGCCAAGATTCAATGGTTGCAGTTTTTACTAAGTGTGGTAAAACAGGTTTCACATATTGCCGTAACTTTTTTGGATCAAAATGGTCGGGCAAAAGAAAAAATTTCTAGACCTAGAAACAGCTGTGAGGGAGTTCTTGGGTTCAAACAGAGTTCTTATGCAGTACAAGGAAGGCTACTTGCGTGTGAAATGGATCTTAAACAACCACCGCACTAGTTCTATGCAGGACTAAGATCAAGCAGGGGCAGTAACTAGGAGAACTACCGAAGCTTGCGGGCAATGGTGACGAACACGAAGAACGTGCATGAACCCTACTGTAGATCTGCTCTATGGGGCAGTGAGGACTTACCGGAGCTGAAGAGGTGCGGGGGTCGCCGCCGTTTGTCTGGTCCGAGTCAGGGTGATGCAGCGGCCAAGGTTGATGAAGACCGGAGGCGAGACGGCAGCGGAGTGCAAGCTCAGGCAAAGAGGCAGCGGCGCGAGGAGGAAGAAGAGTGGCAGAGAAGCCCGTCGGGCCGGCCTATTTATAAGGCGAGCTCGTAAAGCGGGCGCGATAATCAAGGAGACCGTGGCGTGGTTATCTCCCCCCCCCCACGACGCCTCGATTTTCGGAATGACAGTAAATGAAAAGATCCGTTGCGGATCTGGCGGAGTAAAAAACGGGCGTAATGGACGATGACGTCACGGCGGATTATCCGGAGTCCAGAGGATGACGTCACGCCGGGTTATGGCCTTCACACGAATGGTAAGCCGGAGATTTTTTCCATCGGAAGGATTGAAGATTGACATGAGCCGGCTCAAATCAATCTGGGGCCTAATGTTGAGGATATAGATCTTAGAGTCACCCGCCAGGAGGGGCCGGGTTACTCATATGGTCGTTGCCAGAAGCCCGGAGCCAAGCTTGAAGACGATGGGCCAGAGATGGGCTTAAGACCCGGATATGGCTTAAGGCCCGTAGTTACGATCATTATTATGGTAGAACTTGTAGTGTATGGCAAGTATAGTTGAGAGTCCGAGCCGGACACTCTTATGAGCCGGCCGGGACTCTGAGAGCCGCTGGGCGTCAGCCTCCCTATATAAAGGGACGACCCGGCAGCGGTTTAGGCGACAACAATCTCATCGAGAGCCGGGCATAGCAGTTTAGCTCCCTGGCGATCGTAACCCTAATCAATACCACCTCAAACCGGACGTAGGCTTTTACCTTCACCGTAAGGGGCCGAACCAGTATAAACCCTCGTGTTCCTTGTCCCGCATTAACCTCTTCAAGCTTCCTAGTTGCGATGGCTCCACGACTAAGTCCTAGCTCGAGGACATCTGCCGTGACAATTCCACGACGGTTGGCGCCCACCGTGGGGCCAGCGCACGGTGGATTTGAGTTCTTGAAGGGCAGCTTCGAAGGGCTCAAGGGATACGCTGTGGGCCGGATGACCAAGAGTCGTCGCGGCAAGCTCTACATCGACGATGCAAACTGGGGCCCCGACGCCGGCTCAATTAAGTACGGGTACCGGGTCCCCTTCGGCGGAATTCACGTTTTCATTGGCAAGATTGGTGAGCCGGGCCCTGAGCCGGGTCTCTGCGCTGATCTCATCGAGACGGCTCAGCTTGCGCGACCCGCCCGGGCCCGGCCTGCCTTAAGGCATGCTTTTGTGGGGTGTATCCGTGGAGGACTCTCCGATCGATCTAGATCTGGTAATGAGACGACCGCCGGCTCTGACGGCGAGTCGGCCACCGATGAGTCAAACTCGTTGTACCAACTTCAAGATGGCAGGCTCATGGGTTGTTTCGATGGTGACAGTATTTCGGACCTATTTGAGCCGCCAAGTCAGGTTGGAGTTTTTATGGCTGGTGCGCAGCCTGTTCAGAACCCCGCTGCTGGAGCGGGGAACCCGGTGCCTTCTCCAGCTCAGGTGCTAATGGATCTCACGGACAAGATGACGGCCCTGTTAACCGCCACAGTTGACCCAGCAGATCAAGCTCAGCACGATGCCGAGGTGGCACAGTTAAAATTGGATCTAATAAAAGCTAAAGAGGATCTTGCAGCGGAAGGGATCAGGCTGGCTGCGGAGCGGGCGGCTCTCGATGCCCAGACTCAGCTGATTCAGGCGCAGTCCTTCGAACTCACGATGGATCAGAACACGGCCAATGAGGTCATGAGAAGGAGGCATCAAAAGGCCCAGTCTCGACTCCCTCCAGTTTACGATCCACGCAACCTCTTCAACACGCCAGGTGCAGGGTCTAGTAACCCGCCAGGGATCATAGCGCCCTGGTCTGGACCCCTTATTCAGCCACGAGTGATGGGGCCTCCCCAGGTGCCCCCTGCCCCGCCTCAGTATGTGCCAATACCCCCGGGTCATTATGATAACCCGCTGGAGAACATGGTCGCTGCGGCAGCACGGCTGGCGACTCTCCCAGTTGACGGCGACTCTCCGACGGCTATTGAAACCTGTCGGGTCAGGGAACTCCTTCAGACAGCGCTAGCGCAGCAAGAGGCGTACTCCTACAGCCGGGACAGGATCCACTCGACCCCTCGTCCAGGCCAGAGCCCGAGTTACAGCCGGCACATGGTCTCAGCAACCGGCTCAAGTAACGTCCGACGCCATGACCCGCCCCCTGGCCATGGCCCGGCTCATAATGGAGCCTTTTACGCAGCAGACCAGGACAAAGCATGCCAAGAGGCGGAGCAAGTGCCTCAATTGACGGCTTACCAGACCCCCCCGGCTTATCCGACGACTTCTGTTGATGTGGGCATCCCTACCAGGACCGGGGGTGTCCCTTGTTTGGTGCCAGCTATCCGTAATGAACGTCTACCTAAGGACTTCAAGGGCCCTAGGAAGGTGCCTAACTACACAGCTGACTTACAACCCGCAGCCTGGATTGAGAGTTATGAGATGGCTATGGAGCTGCTGGAGGTCAGTGAGGCGGCCATGGCCAAGTATTTCACCATGATGTTAGATGGGACTGCCCGCACTTGGTTGAAGGGGCTACCACCGAATTCCTTGGGTCTTGGGCTGAGCTGAAAGCCCGGTTCATCCAAAACTTCAAAGATACCTGTAGGCAGTCTATGTCAATTGTGGATTTGACTAACTGTAAGCAGCAGGAGGGTGAATCCACGACCCATTGGGTTCGTCGGGTTAAGGAGATCATACATTCATCAGATAAGATGGATGCCGGCTCTGCAGTCTTAATGTTGGAACAGAATTGTCGCTTCGTGCCCCTGAAGATGAAACTCGGGCGGCTTAAGCGCGACTGCAGTGATATGGGTACACTAATGGCGGCTCTTGTCAAGTACGCCGATTCCGATGGTACCAAGGATCCCCCTTTAGATGATGAAAGGACAGGGAAGGGAAAGAAGAACGGCAATGGCAAGGGTACTCAGTTTAACCCGGGGAACCAAGGAGGAGGCAAGCGCAAGGCCGATGGCAGCCTAGAGTTTGTAGCCAACGCCAACTCCCAAGGTAATAACCAGCGATGCAAGGGGAGGCCCCCTCCCCGAGGCGGCGGGTCAGGTCCGACGCTGGAGCAGCTGTTGAATGAACCTTGTCCAAGGCATGGCTCTAGAGAGAAGCCAGCAACTCATCTATGGAAGGATTGTGCAATCATGAAAGCCTTTAAAAACTACAATGGCCTGGGCGGCGGCTCAGGCGCCGGCGGTTTTCATGGCCCGGGGGGCGGCTCAAATTCTGGTCCTCAGAGCGGTCAAGGGGGCTTTAATCAATAGTCTGGCCAGGGTCATCAACAGCAGCAGGGGGGTTATCAGACCAATCCAAAGCAGCTTAGCCCCCCACAAGGGAGGAGGCCAAATTGTACTTGGGAAGGGGGTGCCACCTCCCTTTCCTTCTCCTACTCCCTCTCCTTCCCCTTTTCCCCCTCCGGTAGAAGGAAAAAAGGGTGGGGCCGAATCCTACTAGGACTGGAGTCCTAGTAGGACTCCCCTCTCCCCGGCACGCCCCTTGTTGGCCGGCCTCCTCCTCCCCTCCTTTATATACGGGGGCAGGGGGCACCCCAAAGGCACAACAGACAATCTCTTAGCCGTATGCGGTGCCCCCCTCCACAGTTCAACACCTCGGTCATATCGTCGTAGTGCTTAGGCGAAGCCCTGCGTCGGTAACTTCATCATCACCGTCACCACGCCATCATGCTGACGAAACTCTCCCTCGGCCTCAACTGGATCAAGAGTTCGAGGGACGTCACCAAGCTGAACGTGTGCAGGTCGCGGAGGTGCCGTGCGTTCGGTACTTGGATCGGTTGGATCGCGAAGACATTCGACTACATCAACCGCGTTACTAAACGCTTCCGCTTTTGGTCTACAAGGGTACATAGACACACTCTCCCCGCTCATTGCTATGCTTCTCCTAGATAGATCTTGCGTGATCGTAGGCAAAATTTTGAAATACTACGTTCCCCAACAGTGGCATCCGAGCCAGGTCTATGCGTAGATGTTATATGCACGAGTAGAACACAATGAGTTGTGGGCGATAATAGTCATACTGCTTACCAGCATGTCATACTTTGATTCGGCGGTATTGTTGGATGAAGCGGCCCAGACCGACATTACATGATCGCGTTCATGAGACTGGTTCTACCGCCGTGCTTCGCACACAGCTGGCTAGAGGGTGTCTGTTTCTCCAACTTTAGTTGAATCGAGTGTGACTATGCCCGGTCCTTGTTGAAGGTTAAAACAGCACACTTGACGAAAAAACATTGTGGTTTTGATGCGTAGGTAAGAACGGTTCTTGCTAAGCCCGTAGCAGCCACATAAAACTTGCAACAACAAAGTAGAGGACGTCTAACTTGTTTTTGCAGGGCTTGTTGTGATGTGATATGGTCAAGACGTGATGATATATAAATTGTTGTATGAGATGATCATGTTTTGTAAAAGTTATCGGCAACTGGCAGGAGCCTTATGGTTGTCGCTTTATTGTATGAAATGCAATTGCCATGTAATTGCTTTACTTTATCACTAAGCGGTAGCGATAGTCGTAGAAGCAATAGTTGGCGAGACGACAACGATGCTTCGATGGAGATCAAGGTGTCAAGCCGGTGATGACAGTGATCATGACGGTGCTTTGGAGATGGAGATCAAAGGCACAAGACGATGATGGCCATATCATATCACTTATATTGATTGCATGTGATGTTTATCCTTTATGCATCTTATTTTGCTTAGTTCTGCGGTAGCATTATAAGATGATCTCTCACTAAAATTTCAAGGTATAAGTGTTCTCCCTGAGTATGCACCGTTGCGACAGTTCTTCGTGCTGAGACATCACGTGATGATCGGGTGTGATAAGCTCTACGTTCACATACAACGGGTGCAAGCCCGTTTTGCACACGCAGAATACTTGGGTTAAACTTGACGAGCCTAGCATATGCAGATATGGCCTCAGAACACTGAGACCGAAAGGTCGAGCGTGAATCATATAGTGGATATGATCAACATAGTGATGTTCACCATTGAAAACTACTCCATCTCACGTGATGATCGGACATGGTTTAGTTGATATGGATCACGTGATCATTTAGATGACTAGAGGGATGTCTATCTAAGTGGGAGTTCTTAAGTAATATGATTAAATTGAACTTTAATTTATCATGAACTTAGTCCTAATAGTATTTGCATAACTGTGTTGTAGATCAATAGCTCGCGATGTAGCTCCCCGTTTATTTTTGATATGTTCCTAGAGAAAAATAAGTTGACAGATGATAGTAGCAATGATGCGGACTTGGTCCGTGATCATAGGATTATCCTCATTGCTGTATAGAAGAATTATGTCCTTGATGCACCGCTAGGTGACAGACCTATTGCAGGAGCAGATACAGACGTTATGAACTTTTGACAAAGCTCGGTATGATGACTACTTGATAGTTTAGTGCACCATGCTTTACGGCTTAGAACCGGGATTTCAAAAATGTTTTGAACACCATGGAGCATATGAGATGTTCCAAGAGCTGGAATTGGTATTTCAGACTCATGCCCGAGTCGAGAGGTATGAGACCTCTGACAAAGTACTTAGCCTACAAGATGGAGGAGAATAGCTAGTAAGCATGTGCTCAGAATGTCTGAGTACTACAATCACTTGAATTAAGTGGGAGTTAATCTTTCAGATAAGATAGTGATTGACAGAGTTCTCTAGTCACTATCACCAAGTTACTAGAACTCCGTGATGAACTATAATATGCAAGGGATAACAGAAACGATTCCCAAGCTCTTCGCGATGCTGAAATCGGCGAAGGTAGAAATCAAGAAAAAGCATCAAGTGTTGATGGTTGACAAGACCGCTAGTTTCAAGTAAAAGGGCAAGGGAAAGAAAGGGAACTTCAAGAAAGAATGGAAATCAAGTTGCCACTCCCAGGAAGAAGCCCAAAACTAGACCCAAGCCTGAAACTGAGTGCTTCTACTACAAAGGAAATGGTCACTGGAAGTGGAACTGCCCTAGATACTTGGCGGATAAGAAGGATGGAAAAGTGAACAAAGGTATATTGGATATACATGTTATTGATGTGTACTTTACTAGTGTTTATAGCAACCCCTCGGTATTTGATACTGGTTCAGTTGCTAAGAGTAGTAACTCGAAATGGGAGTTGCGAAATAAACTGAGACTAGTTAAGGGTGAGGTGATGATGTGTGTTGGAAGTGATTCCAAGGTTGATAAGATCACCATCGCACACTCCCTTTTACCTACGGGATTAGTGTTGAACCTAAAATAAATGTTATTTGGTGTTTACGTTGAGCATGAATATGATTGGATCATGTTTATTGCAATACGGTTATTCATTTAAATCAAAGAATAATTGTTGTTCTATTTACATGAATAAAACCTTCTATGGTCATACACTCAATATAAATGGTTTATTGAATCTCGATCGTAGTGATACACATATTCATAAATATTGAAGCCAAAAGATGCAAAGTTAATAATGATAATGCAGCTTATTTGTGGCACTGTCGTTTAGGTCATATTGGTGTAAAGAGCATGAAGAAACTCCATGCTGATGGGCTTTTGGAATCACTTGATGCTTGCGAACCATGCCTTATTGGAACCATGACTCCGTTCTCCGGAACAATGGAGCGAGCAACTGACTTATTGGAAATAATACATACTGATGTATGCGGTCCGATGAGTGTTGAGGCTCGCGGCGGGTATCGTTATTTTTAGACCTTCACAGATGATTTGAGCAGATATGGGTATATCTTCTTGATGAAACATAAGTCTGAAACATTTGAAAAGTTCAAAGAATTTCAGAGTGAAGTGGAAAATCATCGTAACAAGAAAATAAAGTTTCTACGATCTAATCGCGGAGATGAATATTTGAGTTACGAGTTTGGTCTTCATTTGAAACAATGTGGAATAGTTTCGCAACTCACACCACCTAGAACACCACAGCATAATGGTGTGTCCGAACGTCATAACCGTACTTTATTAGATATGGTGCAAACTATGATGTCTCTTACCGATTTACCACTATCGTTTTGGGGTTAGGCATTAGAGATAGATTCATTCACGTTAAATAGGGCACCGTCTAAATCCGTTGAGACGACACCGTATGAACTGTGGTTTGGCAAGAAACCTAAGCTGCGTGTCTTAAAGTTTGGGGTTGCGATGCTTATGTGAAAAAGTTTCAACCTGATAAGCTCGAACCCAAATCGGAAAAGTGTGTCTTCATAGGATACCCAAAATAAAATGTTGGGTACACCTTCTATCACAAATCCGAAGGCAAGAACTTTGTTGCTAAGAATCGATCCTTTCTAAAGAAGGAGTTTCTCTCGAAAGAAGTGAGTGGGAGGAAAGTAGAACTTGATGAGGTAATTGTACCTTCTCCCGAATTGGAAAGTAGTACATCACAAAAATCAGTTCCAGTGATTCCTACACCAATCAGTGAGGAAGCTAATGATGATGATCATAAAACTTCAAATCAAATTACTACCGAACCTTGTAGGTCAACCAGAGTACGTTCCGCACCAGAGTGGTACGATAATCCTATTCTGGAGGTCATGTTACTTGACCATGACGAGCCTACGAACTATGAGGAAGCGATGATGAGCCCAGATTCTGCGAAATGGCTTGAGGACATGAAATCTGAGATGGGATCCATGTATGAGAACAAAGTATGGACTTTGGTTGACTTGCCTGATGATCGGCAAGCCATAGAGAATAAAATGGATCTTCAAGAGGAAGACGGACGCTGATAGTAGTGTTACTATCTACAAAGCTCGAATTGTCGCAAAAATGTTTTCGACAAGTTCAAGGTGTTGACTACAATGAGATTTTCTCACTTGTATCGATGCTTAAAAGTCTGTCTGAATCATGTTAGAAATTTCCACGGTTTATGAAATCTGGCAAATCGTGTCAAAACTACATTCCTTAATGGATTTCTTAAAGAAGAGTCGTATATGATGGAACCAGAAGGTTTTGTCGATCCTAAAGGTCCTAACAAAGTGTGCAAAGCTCCAGCGATCCATCTATGGACTGGTGCAAGCATCTCAGAGTTGGAATATACGCTTTGATGAGTTGATCAAAGTATATAGTTTTATACAGACTTGCGGTGAAGCCTGTATTTACAAGAAAGTGAGTGGGAGCACTATAGCCTTTCTAGTAAGTATATGTGAATGGCATATTGTTGATCAGAAATGATGTAGAATTTTCTGGAAAGCATAAAGGATTATTTGAAAGGAGTTTTTCAAAGAAAGATCTCAGTGAAGCTGCTTACATATTGAGCATCAAGATCTATAGAGATAGATCAAGATGCTTGATAAGTTTTTCAATGAGTACATACCTTGACAAGATTTTGAAGTAGTTCAAAATGGAACAGTCAAAGAAGGAGTTCTTGTCTGTGTTGCAAGGTGTGAAGTTGAGTAAGACTCAAAGGCCGACCACGGCAGAAGATAGAGAGAGAATGAAAGTAATTCCCTATGCCTTAGCCATAGGTTCTATAAAGTATGCCATGTTGTGTACCAGACCTATTGTATACCCTGCCCTGAGTTTGGCAAGGGAGTACAATAGTGATCTAGGAGTAGATCACTGGACAGCGGTCAAAATTATCCTTAGAGGACTGTGGAAATATTTCTCGGTTATGGAGGTGATAAAGAGTTCGTCATAAAGAGTTACGTCGATGCAAGCTTTGACACCGATCTGGATGACTTTGAGTCTCTATCTGGATACATATTGAAAGTGGGAGCATTTAGCTAGAGTAGCTCCGTGCAGAACATTGTAGACACATAAATTTGCAAAATACATACGGATCTGAATGTGGCAGACTCGTTGACTAAGCTTCTCTCACAAGCAAAACATGACACACCTTAGTGCTCTTTGGGTGTTAATCACATGGCGATGTGAACTAGATTAACTGACTCTAGTAAACCCTTTGAGTGTTGGTCACATAAGGATGTGAACTATGGGTGTTAATCACATGGTGATGTGAACTATTGATGTTAAATCACATGGCGATGTGAACTAGATTATTGACTCTAGTGCAAGTGGGAGACTGAAGGAAATATGCCCTAGAGGCAATAATAAAGTTGTTATTTTATATTTCCTTATATCATGATAAATGTTTATTATTCATGCTAGAATTGTATTAACCGGAAACTTGATACATGTGTGAATACATAGACAAACAGAGTGTCCCTAGTATGCCTCTACTTGACTAGCTCGTTAATCAAAGATGGTTAAGTTTCCTTGCCATAGACATGTGTTGTCATTTGATGAACGGGATCACGTCACTAGAGAATGATGTGATGGACAATACCCATCCGTTAGCTTAGCATAATGATCGTTTAGTTTTATTGTTATTGCTTTCTTCATGACTTATACATGTTCGCCGGACTATGAGATTATGCAACTCCCGAATACCGGAGGAACACCTTGTGTGCTATCAAACGTCACAATGTAACTGGGTGATTATAAAGATGGTCTACAGGTGTCTCCGATGGTGTTTGTTGAGTTGGCATAGATCGAGATTAGGATTTTTCACTCTGAGTACCGGAGAGGTATCTCTGGGCCCTCTCGGTAATGATCATCACTATAAGCCTTGCAAGCAATGTGACTAATGAGTTAGTTGCGGGATGATGCATTATGGAACGAGTAAAGAGACTTGCCGGTAACGAGATTGAACTAGGTATGATGATACCGACGATCGAATCTCGGGCAAGTAACATACCGATGACAAAGGGAACAACGTATGTTGTTATGCGGTTTGACCGATAAAGATCTTCGTTGAATATGTAGGAGCCAATATGAGCATCCAGGTTCCGCTATTGGTTATTGACTAGAGATGTGTCTGGGTCATGTCTACATAGTTCTCGAACCCGTAGGGTCCGCACGCTTAACGTTCGATGACGATTTGTATTATGAGTTATGTGATTTGATGTACCAAAGTTTGTTTGGAGTCCCGGATGAGATCACGGACATGATGAGGGATCTCCAAATGGTCGAGAGGTAAAGATTCATATATTGGAAGGTTGCATTCGGACATCGGAATGGTTCAGAGTGATTCGGGCATTTTTCCGGAGTACCGGGAGGTTACCGGAACCCCCCGGGGAAAGATATGGGCCTTATGGGCCATAGAAGGGAGGATAACCAGCCCACAAGGGGCTGGTGCGCCCCCCACAAGGGAGGAGGCCGAATTGGACTTGGGAAGGGGGTGCCACCCCCCTTTCCTTCTCCTACTCCCTCTCCTTCCCCTTTTCCCCCTCCGGTAGAAGGAAAAAAGGGTGGGGCCGAATCCTACTAGGACTGGAGTCCTAGTAGGACTCCCCTCTCCCTGGCGCGCCCTTTGTTGGCCGACCTCCTCCTCCCCTCCTTTATATACGGGGGCAGGGGGCACCCCAAAGGCACAACAGACAATCAGTTAGCCGTGTGCGGTGCCCCCCTCCACAGTTCAACACCTCGGTCATATCGTCGTAGTGCTTAGGCGAAGCCCTCTGCCGGTAACTTCATCATCACCGTCACCACGCCATCGTGCTGACGAAACTCTCCCTCGGCCTCAATTGGATCAAGAGTTCGAGGGACGTCACCGAGCTGAACATGTGAAGATCGCGGGGGTTCCGTGCGTTCGGTACTTGGATCGGTTGGATCGCGAAGATGTTCGACTACATCAACCGCCTTACTAAACGCTTCCGCTTTCGGTCTATGAGGGTACGTAGACACACTCTCCCCGCTCGTTGCTATGCTTCCCCTAGATAGATCTTGCATGATCATAGGCAATTTTTTTGAAATACTACGTTCCCCAACACTCCAATCCAGAGGACTCCCCATGTGGCACTACAACGGGGAGGATGACGCATCATGCTGCGGGCGCAAGGGTCCGGACAACTTCGCCGCCTTGGCCGCCATGTTGGCTGATCTTTATAAAGGGGAGAAAGGAGATTTCACTCGCCTTAAGTGCCGAGAGGGCTTTTCCATGTACAACCCTCCCAGCTGGGTGAGCCTCCGCTTCGTAACCTTACGCAATCCTCTTCCTGAGTCGCATCTAGTTGAACTTAATCCGGCCATTTTTAACAGGAATGGAGGAAGGTTGCCACGGGGATCTATAGCCCCACTCTGCAGCCGGAGGACCGCATTCGGGACCTGGATCCTGGATATGAAGAGGATCCAGATATATTCGTAGAGCTCAAGGAGGGAGTCTTCTATCAGGCGAGCTACAACGGCACAAAAGTGGCCATTATATCCGATTAGCCCGGCCTCCTTCCCTCCTCCCACGTAAGTACTCAGGAGACGTCTCCTCCGAAAGAGTTTTCCCATTGTGCCTCACCCACCGCACTGTCTCATGCTTCAAAGGGGTGGTGATCGTCTCGCCACGCCGTATCAGAGGCATCCCTTAAGAGGGCGGAGCCTACGCAGGGCGGGTCTTCGAAGAGAAAGGCGGATGGCAACACCACCGCGCCTTCATCGAAGAGGTATGATTTTTAATATGCCCCACTGCAGTCATACTGAATTTTGACGTTTCCTGTTGTGCTTTATTTCAGGAAGAGCATTCGCCGGACTGTGTCTGGAGACCTTGCCAGACATGCCTCAGCCAATCCGACCCCGGACCCTGCCTCCAGGGCTAGAGTTGATACGGATGCAATGCCGGATTGTCCTCTCTGTGAAGATTCGGATAATGTATCCGTCACCAACTCCGAAGTGTAGAGTGCAATGAACCGTCGGCGTCGGAGGGCAGCTATGCGCGACCTGTTGGGGAACGTAGCAATAATTAAAAAATTCCTATGTGTCACCAAGATCAATCTAGGAGATGCTAGCAATGAGAGAGAGGGAGTGCATCTTCATACCCTTGAAGATCGCTAAGCGGAAGCGTTACAAGAACGCGGTTGATGGAGTCGTACTCGCGGCGATTCAAATCGCGGAAGATCCGATCTAGCGCCGAACGGACGGCGCCTCCGCGTTCAACACACGTACAGCCCGGGGACGTCTCCTCCTTCTTGATCCAGCAAGGGGAGAGGAGAAGTTGAGGGAGAACTCCAGCAGCACGACGGCGTGGTGGTGGAGCTTCTGGTATTCCTGCAGGGCTTCGCCAAGCACTACGGAGGAGAAGGAAGAGTTGGAGGAGGGAGGGGCTGCACCAGGGAAGGGGTGTGGCTGCCCTCCCACCTCCTCACTATATATAGGGGGAAGGCGAGAGGGGGCCGGCCCCTCTAGATGGATCTAGAGGAGGGGTGGCGGCCAGGGGAAACCCTAGATGGGTTTGGGCGCCCCCACCCCCTAGGAAACTTGCCCCCCAAGCCGGGAGGGGCGGCTGCCCTAGGGGTGGCGCCCCCACCTCTCTAGGTTACGTGAGATGGGGTGGGAGGGGTGCTCAGCCCCTTAGTGGGCTGATGTGCCCCCTCCCCTTGGCCCATAAGGCCCCCCAACGCTTGTCGGGGCCTCCGAAACCCATTTCGAACACGCTGGTCATCACCTGGTACCCCCGGAACAATTCCGGACTCCAATACCCTTCGTCCAATATACCGATCTTCAGCTCCGGACCATTCCGGAGCTCCTCGTCATGTCCGGGATCTCATCCGGGACTCCGAACAACCTTCGGTAACCACATACTATTTCCCATAACAACTCTAGCGTCACCGAACCTTAAGTGTGTAGACCCTACGGGTTCGGGAACCATGTAGACATGACTGAGACGTTCTCCGGCCAATAACCAACAGCGGGATCTGGATACCCATGTTGGCTGCCACATGCTCCACGATGATCTCATCGGATGAACCACGATGTCGAGGATTCAATCAATCCCGTATACAATTCCCTTTGTCAATCGGTACGTTACTTGCCCGAGATTCGATCGTCGGTATCCCAATACCTTGTTCAATCTCGTGACCGGCAAGTCACTTTACTCGTACCGTAATGCATGATCCCGTGACCAAACACTTGGTCACATTGAGCTCATTATGATGATGCATTACCGAGTGGGCCCAGAGATACCTGTAGTGCACCTTTATAGCCACCCAGTTACGTTGTGACGTTTGGTACACCCAAAGCATTCCTACGGTATCCGGGAGTTGCATAATCTCATGGTCTAAGGAAATGATACTTGACATTAGAAAAGCTCTTAGCAAACGAACTACACGATCTTGTGCTATGCTTAGGATTGGGTCTTGTCCATCACATCATTCTCCTAATGATGTGATCCCGTTATCAATGACATCCAATGTCCATGGTCAGGAAACCATAATCATCTATTGATCAACGAGCTAGTCAACTAGAGGCTTACTAGGGACATGTTGTGGTCTATGTATTCCCACATGTATTACGGTTTCCAGTTAATACAATCATAGCATGAACAATAGACAATTATCATGAACAAGGAAATACAATAATAACCATTTTATTATTGCCTCTAGGGCATATTTCCAACAGTCTCCCACTTGCACTAGAGTCAATAATCTAGTTCACATCGCTATGTGATTGTAATGAATCCAACACCCATGGGGTTTGTTCATATCTCGCTTTTGAGAGAGGTTATTAGTCAACGGGTCTGAACCTTTCAGATCCGTGTGTGCTTTACAAATCTCTATGTCATCTTGTAGATGCAGCTACCACGCGCTACTTGGAGCTATTCCAAATAACTGTTCTACTATACGAATCCGGTTTACTACTCAGAGTCATCTGGATTAGTGTCAAAGTTTGCATCGACGTAACGCTTTACGACGAACTCCTTTACCACCTCCATAATCGAGAAAATTCCTTAGTCCACTAGTTACTAAGGATAAGTTCGACCGCTGTCATGTGATCCATTCCTGGATCACTCTTGTACCCCTTGACTGACTCATGGCAAGGCACACTTCAGGTGCGGTACACAGCATAGCATACTGTAGAGCCTACGTCTAAAGCATAGGGGACAACCTTCGTACTTTCTCTATCTTCTGCCGTGGTCATGTTCTGAGTCTTACTCAATACTCACACCTTGTAACATAGCCAAGAACTCCTTCTTTGCTGATCTATTTTGAACTCCTTCAAAATCTTGTCACAGTATGTATTCATTTGAAAATACTATTAAGCGTTTTTGATCTATCCTAATAGATCTTGATGCTCGATGTTCAAGTAGCTTAATCTAGGTTTTCCGTTGAAAAACACTTTTCAAATAACCCTGTATGCTTTCCAGAAATTCTACATCATTTCTGATCAACAATATGTTAACAAGATATACTCCTCAAAAAGTCTATAGTGCTCCCACTCACTTCTTTGGAAATACAAGTTTCTCATAAACTTTGTAAAAACCCAAAATCTTTGATCATCTCATCAAAGCGTACATTCCAACTCCGAGATGCTTACTCCAATCCTTAGAAGGATTGCTGGAGCTTTGCATACTTGTTAGCATCTTTCAGGATTGACAAAACCTTCTGGTTGTATCACATACAACCTTTCCTCAAGAAAATCTTTGAGGAAACAATGTTTTTTGACATCCTATCTGCTAGATTTCATAAATAATGCAGTAACTGCTAATATAATTCTTACAGACTCTTAGCATCGCTACGAGTGAGAAAATCTCATCGTAGTCAACTCCATGAACTTGTCGGAAAACATCTTAACGACAAGTCGAGCTTTCTTAATGGTGACACTTACCATCATTGTCCGTCTTCCTTTTAAAATCCATCTGCACCCAACAGCCTTACGACCATCAAGTAGTTCTTCCAAAGTCTATACTTTGTTTTTATACATGGATCCTCTCTCGGATTTTATGGCCTCGAGCCATTCATCGGAATCCGGGCCCACCATCGCTTCTCCATAGCTCGTAGGTTCATTGTTGTCTAGCAACATGACTTCCAAGACAGGATTACGTACCACTCTGAAGTAGTACGCATCCTTGTCGACCTACGAGGTTTGGTAGTGACTTGATCCGAAGTTTCATGATCACTATCATAAGCTTTCACTTCAATTAGTGTAGGTGCCACAACAACAACTTCCTGTGCCCTGCTACACACTAGTTGAAGTGACGGTTCAATAACCTCATCAAGTCTCCACCATCCTCCCACTCAATTCTTTCGAGAGAAACTTTTCCTCGAGAAAGGACCTGTTTCTAGAAACAATCACTTTGCTTCCGGATCTAAAATAGGAGGTATACCCAACTGTTTTGGGTATTCTATGAAGATGCATTTATCCGCTTTGAGTTCGAGCTTATCAGCCTGAAACTTTTTCACATAAGCGTCGCAGCCCCAAATTTTTTAAGAAACGACAGCTTAGGCTTCTCTAAACCATAGTTCATACGGTGTCGTCTCAAAGGAATTGCGTGGTGCCCTATTTAAAGTGAATGCGGCTGTCTCTAATGCCCAACCCATAAACGATAGTGGTAATTCGATAAGAGACATCATGGTATGCACCATATCCAATAGGGTGTCGTTATGATGTTCGGACACACCATCACACTATGGTGTTTCAGGCAGTATTAGTTGTGAAACAATTTCCACAATGTCTTAATTGTGTGCCAAACTCGTAACTCAGATATTCATCTTCAATGATCATATCATAGACATTTTATCCTCTTGTCACGATGATCTTCAACTTCACTCTGAAATTACTCAAACCTTTCAATAATTCAGACTTGTGTTTCATCAAGTAAATATACTTAGCATCTACTCAAATCATCTGTGAAGTAAGAACATAACGATATCCACTGCGTGCCTCAGCACTCATTGGACTGCACACATCAAAATGTATTACTTCCAACAAGTTGCTTTCTTGTTCCATCTTACTGAAAACGAGGCCTTTCAGTCATCTTGCCCATGTGATATGATTTGCATGTCTCAAGTGATTCAAAATCAAGTGAGTCCAAACGATCCATCTGTATGGAGTTTCTTCATGCATATATACCAATAGACATGGTTCGCATGTCTCAATCTTTTCAAATACGAGTGAGTCCAAAGATCCATCAACATGGAGCTTCTTCATGCGTTTTATACCAATATGACTCAAATGGCAGTGCCACAAGTATGTGGTACTATCATTACTATCTTATATCTTTTGGCATGAACATGTGTATCACTACGATCGAGATTCAATAAACCATTCATTTTAGGTGCAAGACCATTGAAGGTATTATTCAAATAAACAGAGTAACCATTATTCTCCTTAAATGAATAACCGTATTGCGATAAACATAATCCAATCATGTCTATCCTCAACGCAAACACAAAATAACAATTATTTAGGTTTAACACCAATCCCGATGGTAGAGGGAGTGTGCGATGTTTGATCACATCAACCTTGGAAACACTTCCAACACATATCGTCATCTCACCTTTAGCTAGTCTCCGTAGCCTTTTATTTAGAGTTACTAACACTTAGCAACCAAACTGGTATTTATTACCCTGGTGCTGCTAGGAGTACTAGTAAAATACACAATAATATAACGTATATTCAAAATACTTCTGTCGACCTTGCCAGCCTTCTCATCTACCAAGTATCTAGGGTAGTTCTGCTTCAGTGACCGTTCCCCTCATTACAGAAGCACTTAGTCTCGGGTTTGGGTTCAACCTTGGGTTTCTTCACTAGAGCAGCAACTGATTTGCCGTTTCATGAAGTATCCCTTCTTTCCCTTGCCCTTCTTGAAACTAGTGGTTTTACTAACCATCAACAATTGATGCTCCTACTTGATTTCTACTTTCGCGGTGTCAAACATCGCGAGTTGCTCAAGGATCATCATGTCTATCCCTGATATGTTATAGTTCATCACGAAGCTCTAATAGCTTGGTGGCAGTGACTATGGAGAACCATCACTATCTCATCTGGAAGATTAACTCCCACTCGATTCAAGCGATTGTAGTACTCAGACAATCTGAGCACATGCTCAACGATTGAGCTTTTCTCCCTTAGTTTGCAGGCTTAATAAACTTGTCAGAGGACTCATACCTCTTGACGTGGGCACTAGTCTGAAATCCCATTTTCAGTCTTTGGAACATCTCATATGTTCTGCGACGTTTCAAAAACGTCTTTGGTGCCACAATTTAAAACCGTTAGCATTATGCACTGAACTATCACGTAGTCATCAAAACGTGTATGTCAGATGTTTCGCAACATCTACAGACGACGCTCGAGGTTCAGCACACCGAGCGGTGCATTAAGGACATAAGCCTTCTGCGTAGCAATGAGGACAATTCTCAGTTTACGGATCCAGTCCGCATAATTTCTACTATCAACTTTCAACTAAATTTTCTCTAGGAACATATCTTAAATAGTAGAACTAAAGCGTAAGCTACGACATAATTTGCAAAGACCTTTTGACTATTTTCATGATAATTAAGTTCATCTGATTATTTAATGAACTCCCACTTAGATAGACATCCCTCTAGTCATCTAAGTGATACATGATCCGAGTCAACTAGGCCATGTCTGATCATCACGTGAGACGGACTAGTCATCATCGGTGAACATCTTCATGTTGATCGTATCTACTATACGACTCATGTTCGACCTTTCGGTCTCTTGTGTTCCGAGGCCATGTTTGTACATGCTAGGCTCGTCAAGTCAACCTAAGTGTTTCGCATGTGTAAATCTGGCTTACACCCGTTGTATGCGAACGTTAGAATCTATCACACCCGATCATCACGTGGTGCTTTGAAACAACGAACGTTCGCAACGGTGCACAGTTAGGGGGAACACATCTCTTGGAATTTTAGTGAGGGATCATCTTATTTATGCTACCGTCGTTCTAAGCAAATAAGATGTAAACATGACAAATATCACATGCAAATCATAAAGTGACATGATATGGCCAATATCATCTTGCGCCTTTTGATCTCCATCTTCGAGGTGCGGCATGATCACCTTCGTCACCGGCATGACACCATGATCTCCATCATCGTGTCTTCATGAAGTTGTCTCGCCAACTATTACTTCTACTACTATGGCTAACGGTTAGTAATAAAGTAAAGTAATTACATGGCGTTTTTCATTGACACGCGGGTCATACAATAAATTAGGACAACTCCTATGGCTCCTTCCGGTTGTCATACTCATCGACATGCAAGTCGTGATTCCTATTACAAGAACATGATCAATCTCATACATCACATATATATAATTCATCACATCCTTTTGGCCATATCACATCACATAGCATACCCTGCAAAAGCAAGTTAGACGTCCTCTAATTGTTGTTGCATGTCTTACGTGGCTGCTATGGGTTTCTAGCAAGAACGTTTCTTACCTATGCAAAACCACAACGGTGATTATGCCAATTGCTATTTACCCTTCATAAGGACTCTCTTCATCGAATCCGATCTGACTAAAGTGGGAGAGGCAGACACCCACTAGCCACCTTATCCATCAAGTGCATGTCAGTCGGTGGAACCTGTCTCACGTAAGAGTACGTGTAAGGTCGGTCCGGGCCGCTTCATCCCACAATGCCGTCGAATCAAGATAAGACTAGTAACCGTAAGCAAATTGAACAAATCATCGCCCACAACTACTTTGTGTTCTACTCGTGCATAGAATCTACGCATCGACCTAGCTCATGATGCCACTGTTGGGGAACGTAGCAATAATTCAAAATTTTCCTACGTGTCACCAAGATCAATCTAGGAGATGCTAGCAACGAGAGAGAGGAAGTGCATCTTCATACCCTTGAAGATCGCTAAGCGGAAGCGTTACAAGAACGCGGTTGATGGAGTCGTACTCGCAGCGATTCAAATCACGGAAGATCCGATCTAGCGCCGAACGGACGGCGCCTCCGCGTTCAACACACGTACAGCCCGGGGACATCTCCTCCTTCTTGATCCAGCAAGGGGAGAGGAGAAGTTGAGGGAGAACTCCAGCAGCACGACGGCGTGGTGGTGGAGCTTGTGGTATTCCTGCAGGGCTTCGCCAAGCACTACGGAGGAGAAGGAAGAGTTGGAGGAGGGAGGGGCTGCGCCAGGGAAGGGGTGTGGCTGCCCTCCCACCCCCTCACTATATATAGGGGGAAGGGGAGAGGGGGCCGACCCCTCTAGATGGATCTAGAGGAGGGGCGGCGGCCAGGGGAAACCCTAGATGGGTTTGGGCGCCCCCACCCCCTAGGAAACTTGCCCCCCAAGCCGGGAGGGGCGGCTGCCCTAGGGGTGGCGCCCCCACCTCTCCAAGTTACATGAGATGGGATGGGAGGGGCGCTCAGCCCCTTAGTGGGCTGATGTGCCCCCTTCCTTTGGCCCATAAGGCCCCCCAACGCTTGCCGGGCCTCTGGAACCCCTTTCGGACACGCTGGTCATCACCTGGTACCCCCGGAACAATTCCCGACTCCAATACCCTTCATCCAATATACCGATCTGCACCTCCGGACCATTTCGGAGCTCCTCGTCATGTCCGGGATCTCATCCGGGACTCCGAAAAACCTTCGGTAACCACATACTATTTCCCATAACAACTCTAGCGTCACCGAACCTTAAGTGTGTAGACCCTACGGGTTCGGGAACCATGTAGACATGACCGAGATGTTCTCCGGCCAATAACCAACAGCGGGATCTGGATACCCATGTTGGCTCCCACATGCTCCACGATGATCTCATCGGATGAACCACGATGTCGGGGATTCAATCAATCCCGTATACAAGTCCCTTTGTCCACCGGTATGTTACTTGCCCGAGATTCGATCGTCAGTATCCCAATACCTCGTTCAATCTCGTTACCGGCAAGTCTCTTTACTCGTTCCGTAACGCATGATCCCGTGGCTAACTCATTAGTCACATTGAGCTCATTATGATGATGCATTACCGAGTGGGCCCAGAGATACCTCTCCGTCATACGGAGTGACAAATCCCAGTCTCGATTCGTGCCAACCCAACAGACACTTTCGGAGATACCTGTAGTGCACCTTTATAGCCACCCAGTTACGTTGTGACGTTTGGTACACCCAAAGCATTCCTACGGTATCCGGGAGTTGCACAATCTCATGGTCTAAGGAAATGATACTTGACATTAGAAAAGCTCTTAGCAAACGAACTACACAATCTTGTGCTATGCTTAGGATTGGGTCTTGTCCATCACATCATTCTCCTAATGATGTGATCCCGTTATCAATGACATCCAATGTCCATGGTCAGGAAACCATAACCATCTATTGATCAACAAGCTAGTCAACTAGAGGCTTACTAGGGACATGTTGTGGTCTATGTATTCACACATGTATTACGTTTCCAGTTAATACAATTATAGCATGAACAATAGACAATTATCATGAACAAGGAAATACAATAATAACCATTTTATTATTGCCTCTAGGGCATATTTCCAACACGACCCCAACTTTGCTGAAGAGGCATTCAATGCCTTTAGCTCAGCGGACACATACATCCGAGCTGCTCAGGATGGACTTGCCGGAGCCACTCACCAGCTTTCAAAGGATATGCGGGTAAGGACTATTGTGTAGATTTAATAATCATATGCCAGTAGCCCCCGAGACCTGAAACAGTTGAAGCAAGTGATTTAAGGATCGTTATATTATAGGTACGCACAGAGAAGAACAACATGTTGTCTCAGGAGTTGGAAAAGTGTCGGACCCAGCTAACTGATGTTATCACCGAACTGGAGAAGTCCAAGAAGGCACCGACTGGTAATGTCCCCTTCTGTCCGGAAAATATAATCATGTGCCAGTAATGTTTATTCAAATAAACACTGTTGTATTAAAATGGCAGGATCGTCGGATCAGCTGGAAGAGAAACTGAAGGTCACACAGGCGGATAAACAACATGCCGAAAGGCAAGAGGGCCGCTAGTCAACGTGTACTGACACAGACCAGGGATGAGAAGAACAAGCTACAGGATGCCAACACCCAGCTAGGCGAAGAGCTGAAAGACGCGTGAGCCCAACTGGCGGACGCCTTGAAGGAGAATAGAAAGCTGAGAGGCGGCATATTCAGTATGCCTTTTACCTTACTTTCGCACAGTTCGCTAATGCGAATTTTAACAAGTTTATTTTTGTAGGTGTGCTGACTGGGCGGCCTGAAGGAGAGGTGTCCGGATTTCAAGGCGATCTGCTACAAGAGCTGTGCAAAGTACATGAGCGAGCCCGGAAGGCCATGAGGAACCTTGCTAAGGCTCTATGGTCGGTCGATTCTCCTTCGGGAAGTATGGAGGAGCTAGTAAATTTATTCAAGGGAGCCCGTCACCGCTTTGGACTATGGAAGATATCAACCTGCCGAGAAGGCACGCGAGAGGCCTGGGCCATGGTGAGAACACGGTACACCGGACTTGATCTGAATCATATGGCCCGGGTCAGGCCTCGGGGACCAGATGGACAGGAAATTCCTGTTAGCTTGTTATATGACCAAGTGAAGATAGCCGGCAAGTTTTCGCAACAGGATTGTAAGCTAGACAACTTATTAGATGGTCTAGAGGAGGAGGAAGTTTTCGAGTCCAAGTAGTAATGTACTTTTGTCGACAAACGTATCTCCAGCCGAATTAAAAAACGATTGTCATGGCATACCTTCCGCTTTAACCTCCGAAATCCAAAGTTTCGGAGTGTTTCTGAATACTGTACCGGTGGTAAACACCGAAGTATGTTCGGAAACCAGGCAGTCCGATCATAGTTGCTTGAACAGACAAGTTGTATTCGGGGAGTTATGTTATATTACATTTGATCGTAAGAAACATCTTCCAGAGAGAATTGTTCCGTTAAGGGTTCCTTTCCCTGGGCCAGCATGCGTTGTTATGCATGCTTAAACTGTGATTCGAAAAATTGTAGTACACGTAATATCTAGAGGCTTATATTGCAATGAGGGTAGTTCGTCTTTTGTCCAATTATTCCCTTAAGAATGCTAGCTTTCGGCTTCACCCGTCTGAGGTACCCGTCCGGATAACCCGGCTGTAACAATCGCAGAGGTGCTCCCTTTATGCCCTAGCCGAATAACCGGGAACGTAGGGCATAAGCACAGGAGCCAGGCGACCCAGCTTGGCAAAAACTTAAGTCATAAATGTGCATATAATGGCGAAGAAAAGGCATATATGAGAAGACGACACATATGTACGGTGGGCTTGATGCTCGAAAATGATAATAATAAGCTTCTGTGAAAAGAAGCCCCCAAGTATTGTGGGGATGTACATTTAAGGATGTGTACCCCTTGAGTGTGCGATTTATCCGAACAAGAGCTAGAAGCCGTAAAAAATTGAAAAAGAAGAAAGAGGAAATAGGAGAAAAGGGAACGGACAATGAGTCCAGATTTAGGCGTAGAATCTTCGGAGTCTAGCGACATTCCATGGGTTTGGCTCTAAGCGATTATCCGATGCATCACGAAGGCGGTAGGCTCCTCCAGTGAGAACTTCATCTATAATGAAGGGACCCTCCCATTTGGGCTTGAGCTAGTCCTTTTTATTCTCTGGTAAGCGTAGAACGAGTTCACCAACATTATAAATCTTGGCCCGCACTTCTCTGCTTTGGTATCTTCGAGCTTGTTGTTGATAGAATGTTGAACAAGCTTTTGCGACATCGCGCTCCTCCTCCAGGCCATCTAAATCATCTTGCCGATCAAGCTCGGCCTCTCTCTCTGCATACATGCGCACTCGAGGTGAATCAAGAATGATATCGCAGGGCAAGACAGCCTCTGCGCCGTACACCATGAAGAACAGTGTGTATCCGGTCATGTGATTGGGTGTGGTCCACAGTCCCCAGAGTACGGAGTCGAGCTCCTCCACCCAGTGCTTATCTGACTCCTTTAATGATCGCACTAGTCTGGGTTTAATGCCCCTCATTATCAGTCCGTTAACCCGTTCAACTTGACCGTTTGTTTGCGGGTGATACACGGAGGCGTAATCGAGTTTAATGCCCAGATTAGCACACCAAGTTTTTACCTCGTCGGCTGTAAAATTAGAGCCGTTGTCGGTGATGATGCTGTGTGGGACACCATAACGGTGTACGACACCGGATATGAAATCTATCACTGGTCCGGCTTCAGCCGTTTTAACTGGTTTGGCTTCTATCCACTTAGTGAATTTTTCTACCATGACCAGCAGGTATTTTTTCTTATGGCTCCCACCTTTAAGGGGTCCGACCATGTCCAGCCCCCAGACCGCAAAAGGCCAAGTAATGGGGATGGTTCGTAGGGCAGTAGGCGGCATATGGATTTGGGTGGCGAAAAGCTGGCATCCAACACAGCGTTGTACGAGGTCTTGTGCGTCTGCTCGGGCCGTGGGCCAAAAGAAACATGTACGGAAGGCCTTGCTTACAAGGGCCCGAGCCGCGGCGTGATGGCCACCAAGACCGGCGTGTATTTCGGCCAAGAGCTTCCGTCCTTCATCCTCGGAGATGCATCTTTGAAGGACTCTGGTAGTACTTTTCTTGTATAGTTCTCCCTCATGAACTTTGTACGCTTTAGAACGTCGAACAATACGACAGGCCTCAATCTGATCATCCGGGAGCTCCTTCCTGGTGAGATAGGCGAGGAGAGATTCGGTCCACGGGGTAATTACAGCCAAAATTTCGTGGGCCGATGGTGTTATTTCGGTATCTGAGCCTCCGATGATATCGGAACTGTGTTCGGAATCTGGGGGTATGGTCGGATCCGGACTGGTGTTGCCGTTCTCGTCCTGCCACACCACGGATGGCTTGAAGAGCCTTTCCAAAAAGGTGTTAGGTGGGACGGGGTCGCATTTGGCGCCCATGCGAGCAAGAATGTCCGCCGCTTGACTACTCTCTCGAGCCACATGACGAAACTCGAGCCCCTCAAACTGAGCTGATATTTTGAGTATGGTGTTGCGGTAGGCCGCCATCTTCGGATCTTTGGCATCGAATTCCCCGTTAATTTGGGATATTGCGAGGTTTGAATCCCCACACACCTCGAGGCATTGAATGCCCATAGAGACGGCCATCCGGAGACCGTGCAATAGGGCCTCATATTCGGCTACACTGTTAGAGTCTGTGTATAATATTTGGAGCACATAACGGACTGAGTCCCCCGTGGGGGATGTCAGGACGACACCAGCCCCCAGTCCAGCTAGCATTTTAGAGCCGTCGAAGTGCATCGCCCAGTTGGAGTATTTGCCATACTCTTTAGGGAGTTCGGCCTCACTCCATTCTGCGACGAAGTCAGCCAACACCTGAGATTTAATAGCTCAACGTGACTTATATGTTATTTCAAATGGCAAGAGCTCAATGGCCCATTTGGCAATCCGCCCGATGGCATCGCGATTGTTTATGATGTCATTGAGTGGTACTTCGGAAGCCCCGTAATCGAGCACTCTTGAAAGTAGTGACGCAGCTTTCGAGATGCCATAAAGATCGCGTATGCTATCTTTTGATAGTGTGGGTATCGGGATTTGCATGGTGTAAGGACCGTCGATACATGGTATACTGGTTTTTGAAGTGGGAGTTTATGTCCCTCTTCTTCTCATTCGACGACGAGCACGGCACTCACCACCTGGTGAGTTGCGGATATGTAGAGCAGCATAGGCTCACTGACGTTTGGCGTGGCCAGGATTGGGTTACTTGCTAACAAGGTTTTTATTTCTTCCAATCCGGCCGTTGCACCATCCGTCCACGTGAAGTGGTCGGTGCGTCGGAGCAGGCGATACAGTGGCAGTGCCTTTTCTCCTAATCTGGAGATAAAGCGGCTTAAAACTGCCACGCACCCAGCTAATTTTTGGACCTGCTTAAGGTCTGTTGGTGTAGCCAGTTGTGACAGGGCTCGAATTTTGGCTGGGTTTGCTTCGATTCCTCTATTGGAAACGATGAACCCAAGCAGTTTCCCGGCGGGGACGCCGAAAACACATTTTTCCAGATTGAGCCGTATGTCATATGTTCGGAGGTTGTCGAATGTAAGGCGCAGGTTGTCCACCAATGACTCGACGTGCTTAGTTTTGATGACTACGTCATCTACGTATGCTTCAACTGTCTTCCCAATTTGCTTTTCTAGGCATGTTTGAATCATGCGTTGGTAAGTGGTGCTGGCGTTTTTGAGCCCGAAAGGCAGTGTGTTGGAGATATGCCCTAGAGGCAATCATGTATGATGATATTTCCTATGTGTTTGTGAATAAAGATAGTCCTTGGACATTATCAATGATGTGTATCAACAAGTACGTGACTTGTTTGTGGGACTATGCATTGTATGATGACTGTTCTAAAAGTCCCTAGTCGAAAGGGTTGTGTGGACGCGCAGCCGACTAGACTAGCATCTGGCACGGTCGATGGCTTGGTCTCACTAGCCATGGAGCATTGGATGCTAACCGGATAGGACTTGGAAAGGTATGGTCGGATTCGACGTAGTCGGATCCGAGTCGAGATAATGTCCGAGTCGGACAGACCCAACTATGAGACACAGCGATATGTCATCTGTGAGTCTCTAGTACAACATACATTCTATGTCCTAAGACCTGAGCTGACGCATGTACTCGGGATGGTGACAGACTTGCTTTGGGCTGACCAAACGCTACTCCATAACTGGGTAGTCGCAAAGGTAGGTTTCGGGTTTGTCCAGACCCATGCTGCGAGACGTGGTCGAGCAAGATGGGATTTGCCCCTCCGATCAGGAGAGATATACTCTGGGCCCCTCGTGTGATCCGACCAGGATAAGAATGGCCATGCGACAAGGATTATGAGATAATCCGGATAGTGGTCGGCATCACTGGAACGAGAAAGAGGTCGGGCTGGCACAAGGATGAGAATCTCGCCTTGAGCCCGACAACATATATCGTGTGGCAAAGGGAAGAGAAGTGTGACATGTTGTACAGGTTTGCCGAACCAGCTTCATAGTCTATTTGGTGTTCGGCATGCCTTGCTAGAGGCCGCTGCCAATCGCGCAGTTCGAAGGTGATCCGAACTACGACCAAGCCGTCTTGAACCTAAGGGGTCGCGCGCTTAAGGGAAGGAACCTACGAGGTCATATTCGAGGACACTGGTCGGATGTGATCCGAGCTGTATTCGGATTGTGGCCGAGTAGACTTGTGGGCTTTAGGATCTGTGTGAGGCCCAAGAGTTGAGCCTGCGACAGATGCCTATATAAAGTGGAGGTGCGGCACACTCATTTGGTTGATCGCTTCGATGCTGTCACTAGGGTTTGCATGTGTTGCGAATAGACACCTCCACTCGCCGCCGGTTGTGTGATTGGACTCTTCTTCCGCTGCACAGCACTGCGCGTCTAGTGGTAACGATCTGTGATCCATTCCCGTAGCATGTTCCTGGTTGTTCTGCGCATAGGAAAATTTTAATTTGCAGTCGACGCACCCTACTGTAGAACCAAACAGTGGTATCAGAGCCTCTGCTATAGGATTGGGATTCAGATCGTATGCATATTAGATATGTGGAGGCAGCAGATGAGATATGTTGTCGTTGAAGACATCGGCTATGTGCACGGTTGATGTGATCAACTACACATGGGGATCGTTGAGGCTATGTTTTCTGATGATCGGGATCGATGAGGTCGTGACACAACCTACTCCTACCGGTCGGTTATCCGCCATCGGAGTTAACAGTGAAACGTAAACCCAAATTGGATTCGCGATGATCGATAAGATTGGTCAGATCAGAAAATTCGGCGTGATCGGAGTTCAGATGTGATCTGTGATTTCCGAAAACGTTCGGGTCTTGAGTCGCCTCCGAGTCTTGGGCCTCCTAAGCCTATTTATGAACCGCCGTCTTCACGTCTTGTCTTCTTGGGCCTTCTTGGACCCCTTGCTATAAGTCACCAACGGTGTAACCCGGCCCTTCCTGGACGGGTCACACCGCGGGGTTATATCCCCAACATTAGGCCCCAAATTGATTTGAACCTGTTCATGTCAATCTTCATCCTTTGGCTGGCGAATCTCTAAAATCTTTCAATGTTTAACTTGACAAACTTTCTTAACCCGCCATAACGGAAGGTAACGTCATGTCATTAATCTCAGAAAAAATGCTATGACATCACAACGGATCCTTGCTTTAATCGATCATCCCGAGAATCGATGTCACATCCTAGTTAGTTCATGCATTAGAGTGTTGCATCATGTCTACATTTCACAGAAACCTGAAGTGGGGATGCCAGAAACCCCCAGCACCCCCCCTGGAACAACTAGGGTTTACTAAAATTCTTTTCAATGAACCTGAAATGCCCTCCATAAATGTTCACCACCTTTGGTCTTGGCTAAAACCTCTGCCAAAAATGGTTTCATATTTTTGGAGGCCATCTTGGATTTTTGCACAAGCCATAAGTATTTGCATTTGGGCATTTTAAATGCTATAAATATTTTCAAATGCCCAAATAATCTTGAAGGTATTTTTAGGCTGTTGGGAATAATCTCAAAGGTGCCCCAGAATATTTTCAGGATTTTTCCAAATGAAATAGTATTTTTACTATTTCAAAACACAGTACAGAAATAAATAAAAAGAGAAAAGAATAGAAGGCAGAGAAACTTACCTGGCAGCCCACCTGGCGGCCCAGCACTGTGCTGGCCCGCGCCAGTCAGCTGCCTGCTCTCGCCAGAGCAGGCAGAGAGGTGACGCCGGCGAGCGCGAGCTCGCCACCGGCGCCAGCTGCTTGCCGCCCTCGCCGCGGATGAGCTGGCCGACCTCCCTCGACGCGCCCCGAGCCCCTGGACATCGCCATTCTCCCCCATCGCCTCTCCCTCGCTTTCTCCCCACCATGGCCGACGCCGCCGCAGACACCTCACCGGAGTAGTCGCGCCCACCGTCGACCTCGCGCCGTTCCAGCGTGTCCTACAGCACCGCCGTCGCCCACTCCTTCGAGCAAGCCGAGCCCCGAGCGCCCGGTTGCCCCGAAGCTCCGCCACCGACCTCGCCTTCGCCGCTCACCGTCGGAGATCCCCTCCGCCGTCGCCACTGCTACAGCTCGTCTCCGACCTCGCCGCCTGCTCCGTAGCAACCGCCGTGAGCATGGCCACCTTCCCATCCTCTCCTCTCTCTCTCTCGAGCTCTGTAGCCACCGCACGAAGCTCACCCGTACGCGCCGCCGCACGAGCTCGTCGCCGACGAGGCTCCGGCCATCCAACGGCCACACCACCGTAGCCATTAGCTTCACCGCAACGCCAGGAACCCGTAGCACCCTCGCACGTTCCTCGCCGTGCTCTCTAGCTACGGTTTCAACCACGCCCGTACCCCGGCAGCCGCACGGCTCGTCGCCGGCGTCGATTCCGGCGACCCCGAGCTCCACTACCACCACCAGTCGACGCGGTTCGCCCCCAGCTACACGTAGGTACTCTCCGCCGTCCTTTTGGTCGCCGGAGGAGGGAATCCCGCACTCCACCGCCGCGTCTGGACGTCGCCGGCGGCTAAACGCCGGCGAGTCAGCGTGGTTTGACCACGGGTTGACCCCCCAGGGTCACTGACAAGTGGGGCCCGCCTGCTAAATAATCTGGGTTAGAGTTAAAACTAATCCTAATTAACTAATTACCTAACAGTGACACTGACACAGGGGACCCACACGTCAGGTTTGACCTGGACGACCCCGTTGACCTGCTGACGTCACACTGACGTCAGGCTGACGCAGTAAAGCATTTACTGGAATTATTCTTATATTGGAAATTCCAGAAATTATCACAAACTTCAAAAAATCATAGAAAATAATCTATAGCTCAGAATGAAAAGATTTATATATGAAAAATGATCAGAAAAATCCATTCTATCCATCTGTACTGGTTTCATGCATGATTAAGCAAGTTAACCTACTGTTTTATACAGAACAAGATAAAGCATTAATATGGGCCATTTATGAACTTGGAATTTGAATCTTTGATTCAAATTAGTCCAAACCCATCTGGTCTTAGTTGCATTAGCCCAACACATCCATCTTGCCATGTCTCATGCATGCATCATATTGTTGCACTTGCTTGGTGTTGATTGTGCTTCGGTATGCTCATCGTGGTAGGTCCTGCCTCCGAGGATATTCACGAGTATCCAACTGAAGGGCAGTATCCCACCACCACTCCGTCAGGCAAGCAACCCATTGATCATTTCGATACAAACCCATCTTCTCGCTTCTGCTCTCGTTTACTGCATTAAGACAACGCGATTCAAACTGCTGTGTGTTGCGGTAGTTGAACCCACTTTCCTTTGCATGACCTGTCATTGCCACAGTAACTAGATGAAACCCACTAGCATGTGTAGGAGTTGATTGAGCCATGTTGTGTGTTCCTACAATGCTATGCTTGCTATGCTTAGAGTTGTGTCAGGTCTGGCTCATCAGGGTGATGAACTAGAGTGAAAGTGTGTGTGTCGGTAAAGGGAGTAAAGTGTTGAATACGATTTGGTAAAGGTATCGATGGGAGGCCATGTAGGAGTACATGGTGGGTTGTTTCATTGAGACCGTCCCTAAGAACTGAGATCTGTATGCGTGATTTAAGATTCAGCTACTACCACACATTGGGCCCGAAACCAATGGACCCCCTCGGCTTCTTATTCACCCTTGTCCTCTGTCCAGGAGTTGCACGTAGTTTCTGGTGTTTGTAGTAAGCTGGAGGCCGTGGACAGCGCTGACCAAGGGGTGGGCTGTGATGCGGTAGGCTCGTGGCACGGTGTACCGAGTCGCCCGTTTGGTGTCCGGGAACCCTGCACACATCGTTCGGGGCCGTATGTGGAAACCTCGGCCGGACTCCCTGCGGATGGAACCTAAATAGGCGATAAACCTGGACTAGAGACTCGAGTGTTTAGGTAGGCTGTGGCCGACACCCACGTTGGGCTTCCGCTTGAAGGTTGCCGAGTACACGTCGTGTAGCGACGATAAGTGGTGAGAGCGTGTGTGACGAAGTACACCCCTGCAGGGTATGAAACTATTCGAATAGCCGCGTCCGCGGTAAAGGACTACTTGGTCGCTTATGCAGTTCATAGACAAGTAAATGGATACTACTAAAAGCCTCAAGATAAGTGTGAGTACCGCGGATGGCCCTCTCGTTGGATGACGAGGGAGGATCCACGGTGGAGTATTGAGATGGTGATTAGTGGACTCGTGTGCGAAAACTATTTCACAAGTGGTGTATCGTAGGATAGCTTAGCCAAGAGTCAAAGCTGGCTTGCTGCAATAACCCCACTACCTTCTTGAGAATGAACATGTATAGTAGGATCTGTTGTAAGACTTGCTGAGTACCTTTGTACTCATGTTGCTTTAATTACTGTTTTCAGACGACAACACCGCCCCTTCTGACGGGTTCTACGTAGAACTCGACGACGACGAGTGACGCGCCACCCAGGTGGTGATCTAGGCTTGTGAAGGGCCTATGTAGATAGACAGGCTTCGTCAAGCCTTCTTTCTTTCTAGTGTCTGTACCCAGACAGTTTGCTTCCGCATGTGCTTGTATGATTGTATGACTTGAGTGTCGGGTCATGTGACCCCTATCTGTATGAACAAGTTATGTAAGGCTCTCCGGAGCCCTTTAAATAAAGTACTTGAGTTGTAGAGTTTTGTTGTGATGCCATGTTGTATTTGCACATATCGAGCATATTGTGTGTATGTTTGAAATGCTTGGTATGTGTGGGATCCGACAATCTAGTTGTTTATCTTTAGCAGCCTCTCTTATGGGGAAATGTAGTCTGGTGCCTCCTTGAGCCATAGTAGTCCGCTACAGCCCGGTTCACCGGAGTCCTGCTAGCCCAGCACTACTGCTCTGGACACCTGACTGGCCGGCATGTGAATCATATCGTTCCTGTGTCTGTCCCTTCGGGGAAATGTCACGCGGTGACATCCGGAGTCCTGCCTAGCCTGCTACAGCCCGGGTTCCCGGAGTCCTGTTAGCCCAGTGCTACAGCCCGGATTCACACGCTGCTGACCGACACGTTCGATGTTGATTCATGTATGCCTGTCCCCATACGTTAGTGCCGCTTTGGGTTCACGACTAGCCATGTCGGCCCGGGTTCTCTGTCATATGGATGCTAGCGACATTATCATATACGTGAGCCAAAAGGCGCAAACGGTCCCGGGCCATGGTAAGGCGACACCCGTGGGAGTACCGTGCGTGAGGCCGCAATGTTATATGAGGTGTTACAGGCTAGATCGGTGTGACTTGGAATCGGGGTCCTGACAGCGTTGGCATCAGAGCCGGACTGCCTGTAGGTGCGATAAGCCAAACTGGTCGATGTCGAGTCTAGAAATGCTTTAGTTATATGTAGGGGAATTGATTGTGGGAGGGAACGTAAGGTGCTTTTACTCCTTTACCTCATGCCCTCTGATCTGAGTCATACTCTTCTCATTCTACGCGGGTTAAGGACTAGGCTCTCTCCTCTCTATCAGGTTCACGTGTTACTAATCCGTAGTAACTTATAGGATTGTTGGTTCCATGCTTCGGTTCAGTTTCTACTACCCTAGTATGTTGTCGGTTGAACCAGAACCTTGACATGATGTTGTTGAGTGGTATTGCAAACTGTTGCGAATGTCTCAAATCCTTTTTCGAGCATTTACAGCCGTTATGCTGTCCGAATTCTCCTAGAAATACTAATGCCTTGCATTATTTCGTGCTTTCAGATGGCCACCCGTTCCCAGAACCAAGTGGTTCGTCTGACCCGGTGCATCGGCGTACCTGGTCACACGGCCATGTTGGTCCGAGTGATGGTTGAGACAGGCTATCGTTGGTATCCCGAGTATACCGTCGAGGAGCAGTTCCGAGACTTTAATCAAAGTCAATATCTTTGCACCGTCAGGATTTACCCATCCTACCCTGGAGCCACTGAACCCCTCCATTGCTCTTATGGACTTGGGGTTACTATCGAGATGTCCGTGCAGGACGCAGCTTACTCAATGATGACTATCATGCGAGCCAGAACTGCCTTGCTTCAGAACACCGACTTCTGCTATATGCCAGCAGCACTCCCTGGGGCACAGGGGTACTATCAGGCCACTTACTGTGATTCTACCCATGAGGGCTCACTACTCCGTACCACCACCGAGATGCTTGAGGACAAGGACCGTGAGAATCGTGCCTTGCGAATGGAGCTCTTTAATGCTCGTGCTGATCACTGGGCCACCCTGACACGGTTTGCACCTGCCGTGCAAGCTGGGTTTATGGACATGAGGGACATATACCCCGTGCGATCTGGTCTGCCAGAATGTATGGAATGGCGTGATGTAGGAGGCATCACCCCTCCTCGTGGACCCCGTCTGCCACCGTTTGTTGGACCAAGGCCACACCCGAGTCCCTATGGACCGCAGGCTCCACAGGACCGTCTGTTTCCGGATGATCATGTTCAGCTTCCAGGACATGGTGGTGACTTCTATGAGGATTACTACGGGGACGTCTGAGTTGGTAGTAGTTCTACTAGCATTGTAACAGTTGTAATCTCCACAGTCCTGCGTGTCTTGTGGGATACGACTTGGTGTGTATCATGTTCCGGAGGTGTAGAAAAAATAATGTATAGGAGCTTGGAATGCCTCTGATGAGATGTATCGTCTTTCATCGTAGTTGTACCTTAGCCTGGGCTTGTACTAAACTATGTATGGCGTGTATGACCGTTGGTATATGTATGTTGCTATGTTACCATGTCATACTGATGGTCATCTCTGCATTCCGTGTTATCCATTACATTCCGCTTTTCCCTATCAAGATTTAGCCATCCTCGTCTAAACCGTTGCTTTGTTTCTCCTAGGATGGTTAACACCCGCAACAACCCTGCTGTCCAGGCGCAGGATGAAGCCAATGCAGCCAGGGCGGAGGATCTGCCCCAACCGCCTTCACTGGCCGAAGTTATGCTGGAGGCAGAAAGAAACAAGCGTGAGACTAACCGCTTGCTAGAGCGAATTGAGCAGAATACTGCACGTCACCAGAGGAACGACCTGGTGTCCATCAATGACTTTATCAAGCTGTACCCACCGAAGTTCAACCACTCCGTCGAGCCCCTTGATGCGGATGATTGGCTTCGCAGCATCACCCATAAGCTACGTTCTGCCAACGTAGCCGAAGCTGATAAGGTTACCTACGCTGCCTATCACCTCGAAGGCCCTGCTAGCCTTTGGTGGGAGAACTTTGAGGCTATGCGCCCAGCTGGCCAAATCACTACTTGGGCTGAATTCAGTGAGGCTTTCCGTGAGCATCACATTCCGGAGGGTCTCATAGATCGTAAGCGGGAAGAATTCTGCAACTTCACCCAAGGCAGACTGACCGTGGATGCATACAGCCGTGAGTTTGGAAATCTAGCACGCTATGCTCCTGAAGAGGTATCCACCGACGCCAAGAAGCAGGCAAGGTTCCGCAAGGGACTTAGCCCCGAGCTTCGCCGTGATCTCCGTCTGCATGAGTGCACCTCTTTCCAGAAGTTGGTCAATAAGGCCATCAGTGCCGAGACAGGACAAACTGACTATGACGCTACACGCAAGCACTCTCGTGATTTTGGTTCCTCATCTGGCTCCGGATCCCAGAAGCGCCGGGTCTGGATTCCAAATACTGCTCTGCCACCCAGGTTCACTCCGAGGCCATCCTTCGAGGCGCCTCGCCCCAACCAGCAGCATGCACCGCCCAAGGTTTATGGTGGCCCCGCTGCTAATGCTGCTCCACGCCCCAATATTGTGACATGCTTCAAGTGTGGAGAAACGGGTCACTATCTGCGCGAGTGCCCCCGAAACAACCTCAATCAACCTGGACAGTCCGTTGGCCGTGGTAAGCCAGCAGGAAAGACTTACTACGCCAAGCCAGCCACCACTGCACGTGGCCATGTCAACTATGTTTCAGCTGAAGAAACTCATGAGGATCCCAACGTCGTCCTTGGTACGCTCCTTGTTAATTGCCATCCGGCAACTGTTCTTTTCGATACTGGAGCATCTCATTCATTTATCTCTGAGAGCTATGCTCGATTACACAACACCACATTCTGCGACATGCCCACTTCCATGGTAATCCAAACCCCTGGTTCTAAGTGGCAAACCTCTAAGATAAGCCATGGCAATGAAATTCTTGTTGACAGACTGGTCTTCCTTGCATCACTAATAGCTCTCAAGTCCTCGGACATAAACATCATCTTGGGTATGGACTGGATGTCAGCCCATTATGCTAAGATTGATTGCTCTACTAGAACTGTTCAACTCACCCATCCGTCGGGCAAGACAGTCAATGTTTTGACCCGAGTGTCTAAACGTCAGCTCTACTCATTAAATGCCAACCCTCTTCCAGACCTCGAAGATGTGCCGGTAGTCCGTGACTTCCCGGATGTCTTCCCTGAAGAACTGCCAGGTATTCCACCTGACAGGGATGTTGAGTTCGTGATAGACCTCGTTCCAGGAACCGTCCCAATCTCTAGAAGACCCTATAAGATGGCACCCCTAGAGCTAGCCGAGCTTAAGAAACAACTCGATGAGTCCTTGAAAAAGGGTTTCATCCGTCCTAGTTCTTCTCCGTGGGCTTGCCCCGTCCTCTTCGTCAAGAAGAAGGATGGTACGGATCGGATGGTTGTAGATTACCGACCCGTCAACCTAGTCACAATCAAGAACAAGTATCCGCTTCCCAGGATCAACGACCTGTATGATCAGCTCGCTGGATCCTCAGTCTTCTCTAAAATGGATTTGAGGTTGGGCTACCATCAAATCAAAATCAAGAACGGGGACATTCCTAAAACGGCCTTTGTTACTCGTTATGGCCAATACGAGTATACAGTCATGTCCTTCGGGTTAACCAATGCTCCAGCCACCTTCTCTCGGTTAATGAACTCAATCTTCATGGAGTATTTGGATAAATTCGTCGTAGTATACCTCGATGATATACTCATCTACTCCAAGAACGAGGCAGAACATGCCGAGCATCTAAGGCTAGTACTAACGAAACTTCGAGAGCATCGCCTTTATGCTAAATTCTCCAAGTGTGAATTCTGGTTGCCAGAAGTGACCTACCTAGGCCACGTGATCTCTGGTAAAGGTATTGCTGTCAATCCCGAGCGAGTTCAAGCCATCCTTGACTGGACTCCCCCTGAAACGGTTAAACAAGTTCGGAGTTTCCTTGGCTTAGCGAGCTACTGCCGTCGCTTCGTCGAGAACTTCTCCAAGGTTGCTAAACCTCTAACCGAACTCCTCAAGAAAGATAAAAGTTCGAGTGGACCCCACAGTGCGAGTTCAGCTTTCAGGAACTGAAAAGACGCCTGACATCTGCCCCCGTACTCGTACCACCAGATTTTTCTAAGGACTTTGTTATCTATTGCGACGCCTCGCGACAAGGACTAGGTTGCATACTCATGCAAGACCGTCATGTGATTGCCTACGCTTCCCGACAGTTGCGTCCACATGAGGATAATTATCCCACACATGATCTAGAGCTTGCAGCCGTAGTCCATGCACTCAAAACATGGCGACATTACCTTCTCGGTAATCGTTGCGAGATTTTCACCGACCACCAGAGTCTGAAATACATCTTCACCCAACCGGATTTGAATCTCAGGCAAAGACGTTGGGTCGAGTTGATCTCAGACTACGACTTAGGAATAACTTACACCCCGGGCAAAGCCAACGTCATGGCTGATGCGCTAAGCCGTAAATCCTATTGTAACAACTTGATGTTACAACAAAGCCAACCACTTCTCCACGAGGAATTCTGTAAGCTTAACCTTCACATTGTTCCTCAAGGATTTCTATCCACCCTGGTGGCGAAACCTACCCTTACGGATCAGATCATCAAAGCTCAGAAGGTAGATCCGGGAATCTCCCGTATTAAGAGAAACATCAAGAAAGGAGTTGCGGATTGTTTCTCCGTTGATGACCAAGGTGTCGTGTTCTTTGGAGACCGCCTAGTGGTTCCCAAGGTACGCAACCTGAGGCGATTGATCCTTAAGGAAGCTCATGAATCTCCTCTCACCATTCATCCCGGTAGTACTAAAATGTATCAAGACCTACGCCAGAGGTTTTGGTGGACTAGGATGAAGAGAGAAATTGCTCAATACATTGCTAATTGCGACGTCTGCCGACGTGTTAAAGCAGAGCATCAACGACCTGCTGGCACCCTTCAGCCTCTGGCTATTCCTGAATGGAAATGGGATAAAATCGGTATGGATTTCATTACCGGGTTTCCCAGGACCAAGAGAGGGAATAATGCTATCTTCGTTGTTGTCGATCGTCTTTCCAAAGTAGCCCACTTCCTACCTGTTCGTGAGAGTATAACCGCTAGCCAGCTAGCAGACTTGTACATCTCCCGAATAGTGTCTCTTCATGGTGTTCCATTGGAAATTAACTCAGACCGTGGAAGTCTCTTCACCTCTCGATTTTGGGAAAGTTTCCAAAATGCATGGGAACTCGTCTCTCTTTTAGCACCGCCTTTCACCCTCAATCAAGTGGTCAGGTAGAACGAGTTAATCAAATTCTGGAGGATATGCTCCGAGCTTCTGTCATCTCTTTCGGCATGGATTGGGAGAAATGCCTTCCATTCGCCGAGTTCGCTTATAACAATAGTTACCAAGCTAGCTTGGGCAAAGCCCCTTTCGAGGTTCTCTATGGACGAAAATGTCGAACGCCTCTTAACTGGTCAGAAACCGGGGAAAGACAACTCTTTGGCCCGGATATGATTCAGGAAGCAGAAGAGCAGGTTCGCATTATTCGTGAGAAATTGAAAACAGCCCAATCTCGCCAAAAGAGCCATTATGATCGCAAACATAAGGCTATGACTTTTGAGGTTGACGAGAAGGCTTACCTTCGGGTGACTCCTTTAAAGGGAACCCATCGATTCGGTATCAAAGGCAAATTGGCCCCTCGCTACATTGGACCCTTTCGCATTCTTGCCAAGCGAGGAGAAGTTGCCTACCAATTGGAACTACCTCCGCATCTTTCCAAGGTTCATGACGTCTTCCACGTTTCCCAACTCAGGCGTTGCTTCTCGGATCCTATCCGTGGAGTGGACCACGAAATGCTTGATCTCCAAGATAATCGCACATATCGGGAGTATCCCGTCTGAATCCTTGATCAAGCCGAGCGTACCACTCGACGCCAAAACATCAAGTTTCTCAAAGTTCAATGGTCACACCATTCCGAGAAAGAAGCTACTTGGGAAAGGGAGGATCGTCTTCGACTTGAGTACCCCACCTTCTTCCCAACGGATCCTAAATCTCGGGACGAGATTCTTTTGAGTGGGGGTGAGTTGTCACATCCTAGCTAGTTCATGCATTAGAGTGTTGCATCATGTCTACATTTCACAGAAACCTGAAATGGGGATGCCAGAAACCCCCAGCACCCCCCCTGGAACAACTAGGGTTTACTAAAATTCTTTTCAATGAACCTGAAATGCCCTCCATAAATGTTCACCACCTTTGGTCTTGGCTAAAACCTCTGCCAAAAATGGTTTCATATTTTTGGAGGCCATCTTGGATTTTTGCACAAGCCATAAGTATTTGCATTTGGGCATTTTAAATGCTATAAATATTTTCAAATGCCCAAATAATCTTGAAGGTATTTTTAGGCTGTTGGGAATAATCTCAAAGGTGCCTCAGAATATTTTCAGGATTTTTCCAAATGAAATAGTATTTTTACTATTTCAAAACACAGTACAGAAATAAATAAAAAGAGAAAAGAACAGAAGGCAGAGAAACTTACCTGGCAGCCCACCTGGCGGCCCAGCACTGTGCTGGCCCGCGCCAGTCAGCTGCCTGCTCTCGCCAGAGCAGGCAGAGAGGTGACGCCGGCGAGCGTGAGCTCGCCACGGCGCCAGCTGCTTGCCGCCCTCGCCGCGGATGAGCTGGCCGACCTCCCTCGACGCGCCCCGAGCCCCTGGACATCGCCATTCTCCCCCATCGCCTCTCCCTCGCCTTCTCCCCACCATGGCCGACGCCGCCGCAGCCACCTCACCGGAGTAACCGCGCCCACCGTCGACCTCGCGCCGTACCACCGTGTCCTACAGCACCGCCGTCGCCCACTCCTTCGAGCAAGCCGAGCCCCGAGCGCTCGTTTGCCCCGAAGCTCCGCCACCGACCTCGCCTTCGCCGCTCACCGTCGGAGATCCCCTCCGCCGTCGCCACTGCTACAGCTCGTCTCCGACCTCGCCGCCTGCTCCGTCGCAACCGCCGTGAGCATGGCCACCTTCCCATCCTCTCCTCTCTCTCTCTCGAGCTCTGTAGCCACCGCACGAAGCTCACCCGAACGCGCCGCCGCACGAGCTCGTCGCCGACGAGGCTCCGGCCATCCAACGGCCACACCACCGTAGCCATTAGCTTCACCGCAACGCCAGGAACCCGTAGCACCCTCGCACGTTCCTCGCCGTGCTCTCTAGCTACGGTTTCAACCACGCCCGTACCCCGGCAGCCGCACGGCTCGTCGCCGGCGTCGATTCCGGCGACCCCGAGCTCCACTACCACCACCAGTCGACGCGGTTCGCCCCCAGCTACACGTAGGTACTCTCCGCCGTCCTTTTGGTCGCCGGAGGAGGGATCCCGCACTCCACCGCCGCGTCTGGACGTCGCCGGCGGCTAAACGCCGGCGAGTCAGCGTGGTTTGACCACGGGTTGACCCCCCAGGGTCACTGACAAGTGGGGCCCGCCTGCTAATAATCTGAGTTAGAGTTAAAACTAATCCTAATTAACTAATTACCTAACAGTGACACTGACACAGGGGACCCACACGTCAGGTTTGACCTGGACGACCCCGTTGACCTGCTGACGTCACACTGACGTCAGGCTGACGCAGTAAAGCATTTACTGGAATTATTCTTATATTGGAAATTCCAGAAATTATCACAAACTTCAAAAAATCATAGAAAATAATCTATAGCTCAGAATGAAAAGATTTATATATGAAAAATGATCAGAAAAATCCATTCTATCCATCTGTACTGGTTTCATGCATGATTAAGCAAGTTAACCTACTGTTTTATACAGAACAAGATAAAGCATTAATATGGGCCATTTATGAACTTGGAATTTGAATCTTTGATTCAAATTAGTCCAAACCCATCTGGTCTTAGTTGCATTAGCCCAATACATCCATCTTGCCATGTCTCATGCATGCATCATATTGTTGCACTTGCTTGGTGTTGATTGTGCTTCGGTATGCTCATCGTGGTAGGTCCTGCCTCCGAGGATATTCACGAGTATCCAACTGAAGGGCAGTATCCCACCACCACTCCGTCAGGCAAGCAACCCATTGATCATTTCGATACAAACCCATCTTCTCGCTTCTGCTCTCGTTTACTGCATTAAGACAACGCGATTCAAACTGCTGTGTGTTGCGGTAGTTGAACCCACTTTCCTTTGCATGACCTGTCATTGCCACAGTAACTAGATGAAACCCACTAGCATGTGTAGGAGTTGATTGAGCCATGTTGTGTTCCTACAATGCTATGCTTGCTATGCTTAGAGTTGTGTCAGGTCTGGCTCATCAGGGTGATGAACTAGAGTGAAAGTGTGTGTGTCGGTAAAGGAGAGTAAAGTGTTGAATACGATTTGGTAAAGGTATCGATGGGAGGCCATGTAGGAGTACATGGTGGGTTGTTTCATTGAGACCGTCCCTAAGAACTGAGATCTGTATGCGTGATTTAAGATTCAGCTACTACCACACATTGGGCCCGAAACCAATGGACCCCCTCGGCTTCTTATTCACCCTTGTCCTCTGTCCAGGAGTTGCACGTAGTTTCTGGTGTTTGTAGTAAGCTGGAGGCCGTGGACAGCGCTGACCAAGGGGTGGGCTGTGATGCGGTAGGCTCGTGGCACGGTGTACCGAGTCGCCCGTTTGGTGTCCGGGAACCCTGCACACATCGTTCGGGGCCGTATGTGGAAACCTCGGCCGGACTCCCTGCGGATGGAACCTGAATAGGCGATAAACCTGGACTAGAGACTCGAGTGTTTAGGTAGGCTGTGGCCGACACCCACGTTGGGCTTCCGCTTGAAGGTTGCCGAGTACACGTCGTGTAGCGACGATAAGTGGTGAGAGCGTGTGTGACGAAGTACACCCCTGCAGGGTATGAAACTATTCGAATAGCCGCGTCCGCGGTAAAGGACTACTTGGTCGCTTATGCAGTTCATAGACAAGTAAATGGATACTACTAAAAGCCTCAAGATAAGTGTGAGTACCGCGGATGGCCCTCTCGTTGGATGACGAGGGAGGATCCACGGTGGAGTATTGAGATGGTGATTAGTGGACTCGTGTGCGAAAACTATTTCACAAGTGGTGTATCGTAGGATAGCTTAGCCAAGAGTCAAAGCTGGCTTGCTGCAATAACCCCACTACCTTCTTGAGAATGAACATGTATAGTAGGATCTGTTGTAAGACTTGCTGAGTACCTTTGTACTCATGTTGCTTTAATTACTGTTTTCAGACGACAACACCGCCCCTTCTGACGGGTTCTACGTAGAACTCGACGACGACGAGTGACGCGCCACCCAGGTGGTGATCTAGGCTTGTGAAGGGCCTATGTAGATAGACAGGCTTCGTCAAGCCTTCTTTCTTTCTAGTGTCTGTACCCAGACAGTTTGCTTCCGCATGTGCTTGTATGATTGTATGACTTGAGTGTCGGGTCATGTGACCCCTATCTGTATGAACAAGTTATGTAAGGCTCTCCGGAGCCCTTTAAATAAAGTACTTGAGTTGTAGAGTTTTGTTGTGATGCCATGTTGTATTTGCACATATCGAGCATATTGTGTGTATGTTTGAAATGCTTGGTATGTGTGGGATCCGACAATCTAGTTGTTTATCTTTAGCAGCCTCTCTTATGGGGAAATGTAGTCTGGTGCCTCCTTGAGCCATAGTAGTCCGCTACAGCCCGGTTCACCGGAGTCCTGCTAGCCCAGCACTACTGCTCTGGACACTTGACTGGCCGGCATGTGAGTCATATCGTTCCTGTGTCTGTCCCTTCGGGGAAATGTCACGCGGTGACATCCGGAGTCCTGCCTAGCCTGCTACAGCCCGGGTTCCCGGAGTCCTGTTAGCCCAGTGCTACAGCCCGGATTCACACGCTGCTGACCGACACGTTCGATGTTGATTCATGTATGCCTGTCCCCATACGTTAGTGCCGCTTTGGGTTCACGACTAGCCATGTCGGCCCGGGTTCTCTGTCATATGGATGCTAGCGACATTGTCATATACGTGAGCCAAAAGGCGCAAACGGTCCCGGGCCATGGTAAGGCGACACCCGTGGGAGTACCGTGCGTGAGGCCGCAATGTGATATGAGGTGTTACAGGCTAGATCGGTGTGACTTGGAATCGGGGTCCTGACAGCGTTGGCATCAGAGCCGGACTGCCTGTAGGTGCGATAAGCCAAACTGGTCGATGTCGAGTCTAGAAATGCTTTAGTTATATGTAGGGGAATTGATTGTGGGAGGGAACGTAAGGTGCTTTTACTCCTTTACCTCATGCCCTCTGATCTGAGTCATTCTCTTCTCATTCTACGTGGGTTAAGGACTAGGCTCTCTCCTCTCTATCAGGTTCACGTGTTACTAATCCGTAGTAACTTATAGGATTGTTGGTTCCATGCTTCGGTTCAGTTTCTACTACCCTAGTATGTTGTCGGTTGAACCAGAACCTTGACATGATGTTGTTGAGTGGTATTGCAAACTGTTGCGAATGTCTCAAATCCTTTTTCGAGCATTTACAGCCGTTATGCTGTCCGAATTCTCCTAGTAATACTAATGCCTTGCATCATTTCGTGCTTTCAGATGGCCACCCGTTCCCAGAACCAAGTGGTTCGTCTGACCCGGTGCATCGGCGTACCTGGTCACACGGCCATGTTGGTCCGAGTGATGGTTGAGACAGGCTATCGTTGGTATCCCGAGTATACCGTCGAGGAGCAGTTCCGAGACTTTAACCAAAGTCAATATCTTTGCACCGTCAGGATTTATCCATCCTATCCCGGAGCCACTGAACCCCTCCATTGCTCTTATGGACTTGGGGTTACTATCGAGATGTCTGTGCAGGACGCAGCTTACTCAATGATGACTATCATGCGAGCCAGAACTGCCTTGCTTCAGAACACCGACTTCCGCTACATGCCAGCAGCACTCCCTGGGGCACAGGGGTACTATCAGGCTACTTACTGTGATTCTACCCATGAGGACTCACTACTCCGCACCACCACTGAGATGCTTGAGGACAAGGACCGTGAGAATCGTGCCTTGCGAATGGAGCTCTTTAATGCTCGTGCTGATCACTGGGCCACACTGACACGGTTTGCACCTGCCGTGCAAGCTGGGTTCATGGACATGAGGGACTTATACCCCGTGCGATCTGGTCTGCCAGAATGTATGGAATGGTGTGATGTAGGAGGCATCACCCCTCCTCGTGGACCCCGTCTGCCACCGTTTGTTGGACCAAGGCCACACCCGAGTCCCTATGGACCGCAGGCTCCACAGGACCGTCTGTTTCCGGATGATCATGTTCAGCTTCCAGGACATGGTGGTGACTTCTATGAAGATTACTACGGAAACAATTTTTGAAATTTGGGCATGATTTTAAAATTCACGAACATTTTTTAATTGATGATTTTTTGGAATATTCAAACATATTTCCGAAATCATGATTTTATTTATTTCCCAAACTTTTTTTCGAAATCATGAACTTTTTTTAATATCTATTTTTTTCAAAATCACGAACATTTGTGAATCCACAAACAATTTTGGAATTCACAAACATTTTATGAAATCTCAAACATTTTTTCCAAAATTTGCATTTAAAAAATGGAAGTTTTTTGAAATCTCAGATTATTTTAAAGAGTAAAAAATAAAAAAGGGGGCGTCCCACCCCGCACATTGGTTGGCCGAAAAACACGTGCAGGGGAAGCGGGAGGTGCGCTTTCCTTCCTATTCAACGCATAAGTCGCTGAATAGGAGCTCCCATATGTAGCTAGGAGGAGGCTGAAACCGGCACCAAGCTCTTCTCTCCCACCTCTGTCTCTCTTCTTCAATTCCCTCCATGCTACCCGTGCATCTCGAATTAACTACCTCTTGATTGGTTAGCAAGTGGGACGCTAACATGAATGGTAATTAAAATTCATATATCATATGACCAGACACCACTCCCTGAACAAGACCCATACCTAATTGAATTTCTGTTGATCAATTATCAATGTTGCATGAGCAGTAAAACTAGTTATGCAACAGCATAAAGTGGAACAAATGGTTGTCCAAAAGAGAGCTACAAAAGGGTTTTGCAAAGTGATAAAAGTGCAATCTGTTTGATTACTTCGTCCTTTGAATAATCTTCATGGCCTTTGTTCTATAAAAAGGAAAATCAAAGGGCAATCGCAATTGAGGTGGCCGGTTCCCATGATCGTTTCATCAAATTTTCATTCAAAAAGAAAAGGTGCCTCTAGCTAGGTAGTAGCCTATCCAGAAGACGCGCCGGACGTCAAAAGATACAGCAGATCCTTCGGATCGAGGTTGGGCGTCGGAGGGCCCCTCTCTTTGAAACCATGAAGGTCAGGCGTACAAGTTGGACTAGATGCACATGAAGATTTCACGCGAGTTCTGACATGGTTATTATCGTCGTGTTAAGCAAACAGAGTGGTGTCGCCTCTACCGACTTATTAGCAGTGGTCTCCAGTGAGTCCACTCCCTGAAACAGAACACTCTCGGTTAGCTGTGCGTGTGGGCACTCCAAGTTCACAAGCAAAATCTATTGTTGACTTTTTTTTTTGAAAAGGAGGATGACCTTCGGCCTCTGCATCTGGGCGATGCATGCGGCCACAAATCTATTGTCGACTGATTTGGCACCTACTGAAATAACTGAAACTTGCCAAGTTTTTGCTGAAATTTCATGGAAAGCCAGAACCATCACATCATGCCTTATAGGCTGCTGTGCGTAGATACTACACTACAGTATAATCAATACATTCATAAGGGTTTGGCATGGCATGATTCTTTCCACATACGTATATCCGACTCATGGCACACTCATACACGCCACCTCACTCATTGGCCGAATCCATGCCAATCCAAACAGCAAGATTTCCCCTATAATATTACCCGAAATCTCAAAAGTGCACGCGCACTTTTTTGCGAGACCGAGCGGCCCGCTGTAAACCGCACGATTTCAATCACACGCATTCATTCCCACTTTAGGTGTCATCTGGTCGGGAGCCCACCCACCCGTCATCCCACTCCGGCCAGTCGGCCGAGCCCACCATCCACCCTGTTGTCTCTCGCATCTTCCCAAATTCATCTGGATCCAATCGCCGCCAGCTCCTCCGAGCGCCTCCTCCGAGCGCGGCCCTCACCAGATCCACATGACCGCATCCACATGCTGGCCTCCTCCTCTGGCCCGACCCCGAGATCCCCCACCCGGACCCTCCCCGGCGACGATGCGGTCTAGGCCGCCGTGGAGCCATGGATCCAGGCCATGGCCCTCCCTGCTCGTCCCTCCATCCCCTCTACAACGGTGAAGACGAGGCCCTAGCACTCGCCTCCCCCACGAGCTCCAGGTATGAGGTCCAAGACCCGCCTCATCTGGATCGGGCCACGGTGTCGCGCCACCACCACGTGAACCCGGCTGCCTCCTCCGCCATTGACGACATCCACACGGACGGCCGTGCACCACCAACACCACCACCTCTCCCCCCGACAATCGGCTACATGGAGGTCGTGTGGGTGCTCCCTGCGGCCTCTCCTCTCTCTCTCCATAGTTGCAATGGATGCCTGGAAAAGAATTAAGAACATGTACGAGCAAGCTAAGCGATCAACAGAATCCTGATGCAGTACTGACCAATCCTTACTGTGTATCTCAATTCAGAAACATCATTTGCTTTTTTGTTTCTGGTATTTGATCTGATGCATCTATACCTGACATGGGATTATTCTGCATTTGGTACATCAATTTCTATTTTAAGTTGCTATGCTCGACCGTCCAACTGAGTAATTTGATTGTCGTATTCTTGCTTGGTAGGTTATCTCATTCCTGAGGGGAACAGCGTTTGAGCAGCCGCTGCCGGATTTGGTATCGTTCCTTTACAAGAACAGGATCATGTACCTGGCCGTCACTAGGCTCCTCATTGGAGCGATCAATTTTGCGCCTGGATCTAATGCTCTCTCACCTTTATTTCTCTGATCTACGATCTTACATGTTGTAGTGCCTTTTTTTGAGTAAACTGTGAAATACTACTAGTCTAGTTGCACTATAGTAGTCTCGGTTGAATATAATTATCGGGAAGTTGCACAATACGGTGATATTAAATTGGCTAGATGATGTTTTCGCTTAAGTTAATTTATTTTTGCTAGTCACATTTTGGTTGGCATCCACAATAGTTGTAGTTGCACACATGATATCTCACGCTTGTATTACTTAAGTATAGTTAGACACGCGACCAACTACTACTGTAAACTGGAAGAATGTTGCACACGCACGACCATGAAGTTGCTCACTCTCGTTGGTATAGTCGCACACGTGCGACCGCTTGAAATAAGTGTTTTCTTTAGTCAGCTAACACTATAACGCTTGTATGTTCTGTAAATTATCAATCTTGAATTTTCTGAAGAGCATAGAAAGAGTTGCACAACCATATTTTCAGAGTTGCACATTGACTACCATGCAGTTGGTCAGGGCTGTTGTCAAAGTTGCACATCCTACTGGTAGGGATTTGCTTAAGTCAATCTATTTTTGCTAGTCACATTTTTTGTTGGCATCTGCAGTATTGTAGTTGCGCATATAGTAGTTCTCGGTTGGATATGACTATGAAAACTTGTACAACACTACTATAAACTGAAAGCATGTCGTCCTACAAGTAGGCCTCATCGCCCACCTTTTTTGCAACTAGGCAGGTCCCCTTATCCAAGTTGTTTTGAATGGTTGGTGAAGGAGAGGTGCACAATACCATCCAACTAGTTGACATCCTCAGTCTTTTTGTAGCTACATTGACACCCTCAACATTTTCTTCTAGAAGCCTGAAACCTGAATGTGCAATTTTTTGATTGGTCATGCAAGTGTTGAATATTTCTTTTACCAAGACTATCTAATTAATTGGCATCCTTAAGATTTATAATTGCACAAGAGTATTCAATTAGTTGGCATCCACAACATTTCTACTTGCACAAACAGTATCCAACTAATTGACATCTTCAGCCTTTCTAGTTACACAAGAATAACTATTTTTTAGTCCCATCTTCAAATTTTTGAGGGTTGCCCAAGAGTATCTAATGACTTGGCACCCTCAACCTTACTAGTTTCACATGAGTATTTAATTAGTTGGCATCCTGAGCATTTTCTAGTTACACAATAGCATCTAACTAGTTGACATCCTCAACCTTTCTAGTTGCACAAGAGTAACTATTTCAGTTGGCATCCACATTTTGTAGTTGCACAACTAACATAATATCGAGTTGGCATCGTCAACCTTTTTTATCCGGTTTTTCTGAAGAAAAACAAATATTTTGTGTGTAGTGTTAACTAATCACCTTTGGCTCCTTTTGTTTTGCAAAACCGCGGGTTATCACGTCGGAATGTGATCACCTTTGGCACCTTTTTCTGATGACAAGAAAAAAGAATTTCGTCTTCTTTTCTGTTTCACTTTTAGTAACATCCTATAGAACATATTCCCCCTATTGCAATTTGTGAGACAAGCCTATTTGTACGCTCGTTTTTAATACTGTTCGTGTGCGTTTTCTAGTCTGGTTTCTTTGCTGCACACATTTACAGCAAAAGTTGGGCTTTGGATACAAGTTTAGTTGCACAGTTATATGTTTATATTTGCAGACAGCAAACCCAGTCTTTTTTAGTTTCATCTAGTCTGTGTGTTGGTTGTACACATTTTTTGCAGGAAAAGATGGACTGAATGTAGTGTCTATGCAAATAGAAGCCCATATTTGTGCCAACTAAACATGAATCCAAAACCATCTTTTCCTTCAATGTGTGCAACCAACAACCAAAAGATTCGAACAGATGGTCTCCAGTCTGGGCTGTTTTGTTGCACATTTACATAAAAAGGTTGGCTTGGACCCATGCTTAGTTGCACAAATATGTTTAGAAACAGTACAACCAGTCCATCTTTCTAGTTTGGGATGTTTTTTTTGCACACATGTTGCAGGAAAGTTGTTTATGGACCAATGGCTTAGTTGCACAAATATGTGCTTCTTTTTGCACAAACAGTACACCCAGTCCATCTTTCTAGTCTGGGCTGTTTGTTGCATATATTTTACAGGAAAGTTGTCCTTGGATTAATGCTTAGTGTGCACATAATATTTACTCCTTTATAGTTTTGGTTGTTGGTTGCACACATTGCAGGAAAAGTTGGCTAGGATACATGATTTAGTTGCACAAATATGGGCTTATATTTGCACAGACACTACATCCACTTCATATTTCTAGTCTGGGTTGTTTGTTGCACATTTTTTTTGCAAAACTACTCCCTTGTGTCTATTTGCGCACATCCAGGCAGAAGTTGGTTTTGCTACTGGGTCTACTTGCACAGAGTGGTGTTTAATTACACAGACAACAGATTACTGTTGCTACTCCCTCCAATTATGGAGAAGATCGGTGGTAGATCCAGAGGCAAAGGGGAAGGGAAAGTGAAAAAGGGAGGATCTGGAGCCAGAAGGGAACTTACCTTGATTGATGCTGCCTGGTACGCCTCTCTCCTCCCTCTTGTTACCACTTCAGTTCTTGCCAAAAAAAATCACCTTGTTTGGTTTGCCATAGCGGCTCTGTAGGTTTTTGGATCCAGGATGGGATCCCCTTTTATTATGGAGAAGAAGGAGACGCCGTGGAGGAGGAGGTGTGGGCGAGGGAGATGTAGGAAGCTTCTGGAGGGTAGTGGGGTCACTCGATAGCGACCGGGCATGCTGTTTCTGTTTCGTGGTTTTCGCGTGTCGGAAGGACGCTTTCCTTTTTGGAAACTGGGGGATGAAGTTTTCCTTATCTGGCCGGCCGCTTGCGAGCGCAAGCGAGCCAATGGCCATCAGCCAGACGCGGGAGGTGAAAAATGCACATCCACGAGGTAGGGGGGGATGCACATCAACTATTAGCAGTTGGCCGAGCGGCACATGGAGTTGCACATCGTCTACTAGGCAGGTGGACGAGACAACAGATGAAGTTGCTCATTACGTGAAGTTGGTTCATGTAGGACTAAAATTGCACCACACAGTATTATAGTTGATTGCGGTAGCACAAACGTTGGTTTAAAAAATAGTTGCATCTCATAGTATAAAAGTTGCATCATCTAGTACAACCAGTTGGCAATGAAAAAAGTTCATCGAAACATATATAAATGGGGCCTAGTTTTAAAGATCTCGTCGCGAGGGTTTCAACGATGAAAACGAATTTTAATTTTGACATGTAATTCAAAAGTTATAGCTTTTTGAATTTTTTGGAATGCAATTAATTGTCTTTTTTACTTTATTACTGGCATGTCAGAGCACATGGAAAAGAAGTTGGGCCAGCATAAAGGAAGTGCGTTGGGAGATACTTTTCGATTTTGGTCTTCTAGAAGTCAAGCGGACTTTCCTAATCAGGAGATGGGACATAAATTTTTCTAATACAGCCGGCTGCCGAGGAGCGCTAGCGAGCGCACGGCTGCTCGCTAGACGCGTCCATAATATTATCCCCATAGTGGGGTACTAACCACATGTGAGAAAAGAGATGCGTATGTATGTAGGGCGGTCAGGTCATCTCTCACACACAAGCTCATCATCTGCCTCCTACATATCTATCCTATATATGAAGAGAATGAGGTGACAAGACGCCGCCGCACTAATTATTGTGAGCCTCCTCCTATCCACTCGCCTCGTCTCACTCCCGCTTCCATTTCTTCTCCTCCGTCTGCTTCATCACCAGAAATTCACATTCTTCCTTGTTCTTGCAGTGTCCAAGAGCTGGATGGCAGTTCCATGCCAGCCTCCGCAAGGAAGGAATGAGCTGATGGCATACGATGCCTGTGATCCTACAGTGAGCGGAGCTGTCGACGACGTCCTCGTCGACGACGGGGTCGGGGAGGACCGCGACGGAGGCAAGGGCCCTGAAGGTCCACAGCGAGGCCGAGCGCCGGCGTCGGGTGAGGATCAACGCTCATCTCACGGCGCTCAGGAGGATGATCCCTGATACCAAGCAGGTTTGCGCTATCAATATCTTAGCCATTTCACCATTTCAGTGTTGTGAAGCATCAACCAAACAAAGCTCAGCTGCACATAATTATTGTCGTTAGCTGATCAGCTTTTCTGGTAGAAACTAACTTTGCATTAAGAAGTCTCTCTTCAAACAATTCTGATTGACCTTTATGTCAGCACCAGACATGAGCTTTTATGAAGAAGATCATTGAAAACTCGCACAAATGTTCACATTTCATCAGACTTTTCACCCTGAAATTCTATCTATGATATAAGACAAAGTACAGCACCGCAGTAGACTGCTATTATGCGACTTGTCAGAAAAATGTCTCTTGTCTTCCCTTCTGCAGATGGACAAGGCCGCCTTGCTGGCCAGGGTGGTGGACCAAGTGAAGCATCTGAAGCGGAGAGCAAGCGAGGCCGCACAGCTAAGGCCCGCCGTCCCGCCGGAGGCCGAAGAGGTCTCCGACGAATTCTGCTGCACCGGGGACACGGACGACGACGATAGACGCCTGTACATTAAGGCGTCTGTCAGCTGCGACGACCGCCCGGACCTCGTCGCCGGGCTCATCCAGGCGCTCCATGGCCTGAGACTTTTACCCCCATCCCTCTCTCTTCTTCGTCTTCCTCGCGCCGACCACTGCCGCATGTGCTCTGCCGCCGTCGTCGACCTTCTCCAACAGCTCCAACCTGGCCGCTGCATCAACCTGACCTTGACCAGAGATCGCGGCGCCACTCCGCTGTCCGTCAAGCACCACCAGGTACTCGCTTCTCCTCATTTCCAATCTGCATTAGGCTGCCCTAGTTCGTCGGGGGACGATGTGTTCGTCCAAGTTCATCCTATCTTTTCCATCTACGCTTAGTTCAATCCAAAAGCAGTACTGAAGTTGTGCGGTAGCAGTTCTAGCATCTTCTTCCAATCGTAGATGTATCCCCTTTCCCTGAGATTCATTCCCAGCTCGCATGTTTTTCCACTGCCATATTTAGGTTTAGTAATTATTCATCCTTTTCTGAACTACCAAACGCATATGCCTGCGTTGGCTACATTTCATATTGGGCCGACCCAAGGAGGCTTGTATGGTAGAGTCTCTATTCCGGCATTATGAATTTTTGTCAAATTTGGGAACAATTTTGAAGTTTGTTAACATTTTGAACAATTTTAAAAATTCATGAACATTTTTGGAATATTCAAACATATTTTCGGAATCATGAATTTTTTTATTTCCCAAACTTTTTTTCGAAATCATGAAATTTTTTCAATATCTATTTTTTTTAAAAAATCACGAACATTTTTGAATCCACGAACAATTTTGGAATTCACAAACATTTTATGATATCTCAAACATTTTTTTCAAAATTTGCATTTAAAAATGGAAGTTTTTTGAAATCTCAGATTATTTTAAAGAGTAAAAAATGAAAAAAAAAGGGGGCGTCCCACCCCGCACATTGGTTGGCCAAAAAAACACGTGCGGGGGAAGCGGGAGGTGCGCTTTCGTTCCTATTCAACGCATAAGTTGCTGAATAGGAGCTCCCATATGTAGTTAGGGAGGAGGCTGAAACCGGCACCAGGCTCTTCTCTCCCACCTCCGTCTCTCTTCTCCGATCCCCTTCATGCTACCCCTGCATCTGGAATTAGCTACCTCAAACTCCGTAATCTTGTTATGTTGATTGGTTAGCAAGTGGGACGCTAACACGAACGGTAATTAAAATTCATATATTATATGGCCAGACACCACTCCCTGAACAAGACCCGTACCTAATTGAATTGCAGCTGATCAATTATCAATGTTGCGTGAGCACTAAACTAGTTATACAACAACATAAAGTGGAAACAAACGGTTGTTCAAAAGAAGAGCTGCAAAAGGGTTTCCCAAAGTGATAAAAGTGCAATCTCTTTGATCACTTTGGCAAATCGTAATGTTCATGGCCTTTGTTCTATAAAAAAAGAAAAAGAAAAGTGCGATCGCAATTTGAGGTGGCCGGTTCCCATGATCGTTTCATCAAATTTTCATTCAAAAAGAAAAGGCGACTCTAGCCTATCCAGAAAGCGCGCAGGACGTCAGAAGATCCATCAGATCCTCCCTTTGAAACCATGGAGGTCAGGCGTACAAGTTGGACTAGATGCACATGAAGATTTCATGCGAGTTCTGACACGGTTATTATCGTGTTAAGCAGACAGAGTGGTGTTGCCTCTGGCGACTTATTAGCAGTGGTCTCGAGTGAGTCCAGTCCCCGAAACAGAACACTCTCGGTCAGCTGTGCGTGTGGGCACTCCAAGTTCACAACCAAAATCTATTGTCAACTGATTATGGCAAGGAGAGCCCGCTCTGGTGTCCACCCTGTTCGTCTGTTCACAAGTCAAAGGGAAAACTGTTTCATTTCCTGACTTTCACATCACACGTTCTGAGGATCACAGGCAGTCGAGAAATGGCGTCGATCGGAAAATTATCAGGTTTGAGCTGAACAGTGTGAATGAAGTTGCTGGTCAGATGTGGAAGGAGAGGGAGCGCGGCGTGGTTGCAAGAGGCCAAGCCCGACACTGCTCCTCATAATGACTTCCCTTAACCAACAGCAGGCGTCGTGATTATATTCCAGTCAACGAATCTTGTGAGCAGACAGTGGTCGCTCGTGCCGGTTTCAGATTTTGGTTCCAGAAATGTTTGCAGCGCCACTTTTTTCGATTTATTTTAAAATTTATCTATGTGTACCTTCTGAAAGTGCTGAAACATTTAGGCACCTACTGAAATAACTGAAACTTGCCAATTTTTCGCTGAAATTTCATTGAAAGCCAGAACCATCCCATCATGCCTTATAGGCTGCTGTGCGTAGATACTACACTACAGTGTAATCAATACTTACATTCATAAGGGTTTGGCATGGCATGATTCTTTCCACATACATACTGTATATCCGACTCACGGCACACTCATACACGCCACCTCACCCATTGGCCAAATCCATGCCAATCCAAACAGCGAGATTTCCCCAATATTATCCCCACAGTGGGGTACTAACCACATGTGAGAAAAGAGATGCGTATGTAGGGCGGTCAGGTCATCTCTCACACACAAGCTCATCATCTGCCTCCTACCATCCAGTATCCATCCTAGTCTATATATGAAGAGAATGAGGTGACAAGACGCCGCCGCACTAATTATTGTGAGCCTCCTATCAACTCGCCTCGCCTCACTCCCACTTCTACTTCTTCTTCTCCTTCTTCTGGTTCATCACCAGAAATTCACATTCTTCCTTGTTCTTGCAGTGTCCAGGAGCTGGATGGCACCTCCATGCCAATCCCCGCAAGGAGGGAACGAGCTGATGGCATACGATGCATGTGATCCTACGGTGAGCAGAGGCCCGGCTCCGCTGCCCCGGCAGGCCAGCTCGGCGCCACCGGCCGGGCCGCCGGAGCTGTCGACGACGGGGTCGGGGAGGACCGCGACGGAGGCAAGAGCCCTGAAGGTCCACAGCGAGGCCGAGCGCCGGCGTCGTGTGAGGATCAACGCTCATCTCACGACGCTCAGGAGGATGATCCCTGATACCAATCAGGTTTGCGCCATCAATATCTTGGCCATTTCACCATTTCAGTGCTGTGAGGCATCAACCAAACAAAGCTCTGCTGCACATAATTATTGTCGTTAGCTGATCAGCTTTTCTGGTAGAAACCAACTTTGCATTAAGAAGTCTCTCTGCAAACTTATCCGCGAGAGATTGTTGCTACTTATCGTGAGATCCATAGTGTGCCCCTAACAGAGAGGCCTCGGGGTGGGCTTATATAGCGGCGGGGAGGGGTGTGCCGTGCTGTCGCCGCGGACGCGTGGCCGGCGCCGCGGACGCGTGTGCACGTGCATGAGCTCGGAGGCAGGCGACGAGGGAGGCACAGGGGAGAGCTCACGGGGAGGAGACGGCCAAGGGAGCGCAGGGAGGAAGAAGACGGCGAGCTCCTAGCCAAAACCGCCACTGTTCGTCCGTGGGCGCGCGGCGGCTTGCGTCGGTGAGGAAGCGGACGGAGGGGGATAGGGGTCCAGGGGAACGGCGACGACTAGAGGAATCTAGGGGACATGCCCGTGCTAGCTGAGACGCCGAGCAAGGGAGGGGCCCGAGCAAGAAGACGCTCTGGACACGGCCAACGCCAGCAGAGCACGCGCATTGCATGCCAAAACTCGTGATCACCGCGTGCACTGGTGCACACAGTGGTACACGGCCGGCCAAACAATGTCTGGTGGTTTTTCCTTCCTGGAAGGTTGCAACTGAGGTGGTAGTTCGACGAAACACGCTCTGGTTAAATGGTAAGAACCCTCTGAAGTTTACTGCAGTAAACTTGATCGTATACTGTTGATTTACAGGGACTTGGTTGGATCCAAAAGGTTTGTCGTGGGTGTTTGGGTTAGGAAGAAATACCATACTGGGGAGTTTGGCAGGAAATGGACCAAGATTTAATGCACTTGCTTTGCAACTGCATAATCTGGTCCAGAAACTTGATCAGGAAGGTGCACTCACATGGAGAGTCAAATTGAGCTCAAATTGGGCAAGGCAAAGTCATTTGGTCCTATGAAGATGCTCAAAAAGTCTCACACCAATTGGTCAAGCCAAACTGGTACTTGCTTCACAAACATCTCCTCTGGATAGAAACTTGCAAAAATTCTAGAGGAATAATGGCTTGATGAACCATGCCCAAAATGGGTGGAGGTAGGTTATATGGATAATGGAAGGCCTAGAAAATTTGGCAGCCATAATGGAGCAACATAAAATATACTTGCTTCACAAACTGAAATTTTGGACAGAATCAAAGAATTGAAGATGAGCTCACATGGAGGCATGACATGAGCTCTACTTTGGTGGAGGGCTATGATATGATGATATGAGGGATCATGCAAAATGGAAACTCATTTGGATATGCCTAGCTTGCACCTCCTTCACAAAGCTTCTTTCTGGATAGAAACTTTGGAAAATCATAATTAAATAAGCTTTATAAATCACTGACGGCGTCGGGTGAGGATCAATGCTCATCTCGTGGCACTCAGGAGGATGATCCATGATACCAAGCAGGTTTGCGCCAACCCTTCGGTGTTGTGATTGTGAAGCCTTTCGCAACAATATCTTAGCCATTTCAGTGTTATGAAGCATTACCAAACAAAGCTCAGCTGCACGTAGTTATTGTCGTTAGGTGATCAGCTTTTCTGGTAGAAACTAACTTTGCATTAAGAAGTCTCTCTTCAAACAATTCTGATTGATCTTTATGTCAGCACCAGACATGAGCTTTTATGAAGAAGATCATTGAAAACTCGCACAAATGTTCACATTTCATCAGACTTTTCACCCTGAAATTCTATCTATGATATAAGACAAAGTACAACACCACAGTACTATTTTGGCCCGATTTGTCTTTTTTGCTGAGAGCTGCTCATATGTCCAAATGACTTGAAATTTGGAGCGGGCCTCACGCATCAAATTGTCTACCACACAAATTTTATTGAGAATTTTTTGAATTTGTTTTGAATTTTTTACGAATTTTTTCTAACCGGGTGCAGATGAGTCTGGGCATCAAAACGCCCTACTCCATTTCATCGGACTTTTCACCCTGAAATTCTACGATAAGACAAAGTAGGGCACTGCGGTACGTACACTGCTATTATGTGACTTGTCCGAAAAATGTCTCTTATCTTCCCTTGTGCAGATGGACAAGGCCGCCTTGCTAGCCAGGGTGGTGGACCAAGTGAGGCACGTGAAGAGGAGAGCCACCGAGGCTGCACAGCTAACGCCGGCAGTTCCATCGGAGACTGACGAGGTCTCCATCGAATTCTGCTGAAGAGGAGAGCCACGGAGGCCGCACAGCTAACGCCGGCAGTCCCACCGGAGACCGACGAGGTCTCCATCGAATATTGTAACATGAATTTGTGTGTGTGTGTGTGTGTATAGCCAGACCCTGGACTGCCCGGCCATGGCCTGAGGCATGGAACTAAAACACTCAGTATACTTTAGCTACTGTAGCCTACTGTAGCTACAATATTTACGGTTCCAACGAAGCTGGTCTGGGGCGTAGCTATATCCTGGCTACGGCACTATGTGTGTGTCTCCACTTGCACATATGCCCGCACATTGCGACGGGAGAGATAATTTTCTTTCAATATTTCAGTGTGTGACTTTTATATATTCCGACTGGGTTTTGAAAAGATGTTGCAGAATTTGAGAAATAATGTTCATGAATATAAAAAATGTTCATCAATTTTAAAAATATTCACAAATTCAAAAAACAATTGTGAATCCAAAAAATGTTCATGTACAATTAAGAATATGTTCCTATATATAATAAAAAGTACACAAATTCAGAAAATATTCGCCAATTCAAAATATTTTCATGAACGGAAAAATATTGATATTTTCAAAATATAAAGAAAATTTCTAGTTTTGATCAACATTTTTTGTGTTTTCATGAAAACAAATTGAATTTTTTCATCACCAATTTTTCAATATTGATGAACATTTTTTTACCAGATGATCAAATTTCGAATTTGATGACCATTGTTTTCAACTTGATGAAAAAAAAATCTCAATTCAAGAACATTATTTGAAAATCGGATGAATTTCTAAATGGAAGAACAGTTTTTTGAATTTGATGAGCATTTTTTAAAATTATGGCAAACAAAATATCAATATGATGAACAAACTTTGAATTTCATGATTTTTTGAATTAGATGAACTATTTTTGAATTCAATAAACAAAAAATGTTCCCGGTTTTGAAAAAATAAGTTCACGAAAACGAGAAAAAGGAAGAAAAGAGGAAAAAATCAACATAAAAAGAAACGAAAATGAAAACAAGAAAAAAATGAAAATGCAAAAGGAGAAAATAAAACTTGGTTTGGGAACTTTCTAGAAGGTTCAAGAGCTTTAACAAAACCGGACATGAGTGACTTGGGCCAGCCACTGGCGGCAGCGCTCCTGCGCACTTTTCTATCTTTAAGTTTTCTTTCAATATTTTAGTGTGTGACTTTTATATAGTCCGACTTGGTTTTGAAAAGATGTTGGCGAATTGAAAAATATAATGTTCATGAATCCAAACAATGTTCATGAATTAATAAGACTTTACAAATTCAGAAACTGATTGTGAATCCAAAAAATGTTCACGTACAATTAAAAAACTGTCATGAATTTAATACTTGTTCACGAATTCAGGGAAAAAAGTTTACAAATTGAAAAAAATATTCGCCAGTCAAAATATGTTCATGAAGAATTGTGAAAATGTTCAGGAATTTGAGAAAAGTTCATGTATCCAAAAAATGGTTACAAAATTTCACTTAATTCGGAAATGTTCACGGATTGGAAAATTGTTCGCAGATTTTCAAAAATATTCATGAATTTTTGAAAAAATGTGAATTAGAAAATGAACAAGTCTTATATAAGTGAAAACTTTCTGGAATCCCGAAAGAATTGTTTGAAAATGTGAACAATTTTTGAAATTTTGAACATTCACATGAAACTGTGATTGTTTAAATTCCAAACATTTTTTACAAACATGAACATTTTTCAAATTTCAAGAATTTTTGAAAAAGATGAATAAAATTTGAAAACATGAGCAATTTTTTATATTTGAAACTTTTTTGAAGATTTTAAAGATTTTTTGAAATTTCGGAAATTTTATAAAAAGTAAGAGAAAAACAGAAAATAAATGAAAGAGAAAAAATGGAAAACCACTTGAATGAATGAAAAAACCGATAGAGAAATAAAGAAAGAAGAAAATTTGGTCCGAAGCTCCCCAAAACCGGATGGAATCTTCTGAGCCTTCCCATGAATCACGGACAGATGGAGGGATTAATGGGCCAGCCACTTTGAAATGTTATAGACAATTGTGTTCATAACGATAGCATAGAGCGATATATAGAAGTTGCTCAAGAAAAAAAAGGAATGATATATAGAATTTCTGAGAATTACCTGTTCTAGTGGATCATGGTTGAAACTGGCACCAAGCTCTTCTTCCCACCCTCGGCTCTCTTCCTCGATCCCCTTCATGCTGGCCCTTTTTTTCGATAAAGGGTGGATTTTATTGGCTCAATATAGAGCATCAAAAAGATACAAACACAGTGAGCACACATCCGGCCTCTGCATAACTAGCATGCACACAGCCAACATCAACACACACACACAGAAAAAAAAGCCAACAAATAGCAAAGTCATGAGCGACCAAAGCTATGTGTAAGCGAGTAAAAAAAACTAAAAGCGATCAGATGCACGATTACAAACTATAGAAATGATCATATCCGCACCAATCATCTAATGACATCACATGAACCACGATATTCTTCAACGGCAAAGCCTTCAGAAGGGGAACGACACTCAAGCGTCGCCGTCACCGGATCCAACCACCAAGGCCAGAGTCTAGATTTTCACCCTGAAGAACTAGTCCGAGCTTATCCGAGCAATGCCTTCAAGACGGATGATGCTTGAAATCCCTGTTCAAGAATTCAACCAATTTACCAGTTAACTTGCCAATTAATTCCTACTCATAGGGTCACTCAGTAGTCGATAAACTGATAATTGTCCGACTAATTCATTAATCGGCCGATTAGCCAATTAATCCCCTACTCGCCGACCAAACGAGCAACTATCAGTGTCAACGAATTCCTCAATAATGCTTGAAATTTGTATATTTGACTAAGATAGTGCTCCTCGTGTACCTAATTGAATTGCAGTAGATCAATTATCAATGTTGCATGAGCAGTATGTTAGTTATACAACGGACATAAAATAAAGAGGAAACAAAGGGTTGTCCAAAAGACGAGCTACAAATGGGTTTTGCAAAGTGATCAGAGTGTAATCAGCTTTGCCAAATTGTAATCTTCATGCCCTTTTCTGTACAAAAATATACTATATAATGAAAGTGCAACGAAAGAGGCGGCCGGTTCCCATGATCGATTCATCAAAAATTTCAAAAAGGGAAGGTGACTCTGGCTAGCTAGCCTATCCAGAAGGCGCGCAGGACGTCAAAAGACACAGCAGATCCTCCGGATGGAGGATCAGGCGTCTAGCGACTAGCAGTGCTCTCCAGTGAGCCCAGTCCCTGAACTCGGTTGTTTCTCGGGCAGCTGTGCGTGTGGACACACCAACTTCACATGGAAAATGTATTGTCGAGTGATGGTGGCAAGGAGAGCATGTGTTTGGTGTCTACCCTGTTCGTGTGTTCATAAGTCAAAGGGAAAACTGTTTCATTTCCTGACTTTCACATCACATGTTCTGATCACAGGCAGTCGAGAAATGGCGTCGATCAGAGAGAAAATTAGCAAGTTTGAGCAGGACTGTGTGAATGAAGTTGCTGGTCAGATGTGGAAGGAGAGGGAGCGCGGCGTGGTTGCATGAAGCAAGGCCGACACTGCTCCTCATAATAACTTCCCTTAACCAACAGTACGCCTTGCGCTCAGAGGCACTGCACGGAGGATTATATTCTAGTCAACCAATCTTGTGGCCAACAGACAGTGGTCACTCTCGCTTCCCTTCAGATTTTGGTTCCAGAATTATTTGGTGCGCCACTTTTTTTGATTTATTTTAAAATTTATCTATGTGTACCTTCTGAAAGTGCTGAAACATTTAGGCACCTACTGTAATAACTGAAACTTGCCAATTTTTCGCTGAAATTTCATGGAAAGTGAGAACCATGACGTTATGTCTTATTGGCTGCTGTACGTAGATACTACACTACAGTGTAATCAATACTGCATTCATAAGGGTTTGGCATGGCATGATTCTTTCCACATACGTATATCCGACTCATGGCACACTCATACACGCCACCTCATCCATTGGCCGAATCCATGCCAATCCAAACAGCGAAATTCTCCCTATATTATCCCCATGCATAGTGGGGTACTAACCACATGCATGTCAGAAAAGAGATGCGTATGTATGTAGGGCGGTCATCTCTCACAGACAAGCTCATCATCTGCCTCCTACCTATCCAGTATCCATCCTAGTGTATATATGAAGAGAATGAGGTGACAAGACGCCGCCGCACTAATTATTGTGAGCCTCCTATCCACTCGCTTCGTCTCACTCCTTCCTTGCTCTTGCAGAGTGTCCAAGAGCTGGATGGCAGCTCCATGCCAATCTCCGCATGGAGGGAACGAGCTGATGGCATACGATGCCTGTGATCCTACAGTGAGCGGAGGTCCGGCTCTGGTAACCCGGCAGGCCAGCTCGGCGCCACCGGCTGGACCGCTAGAGCTGTCGACGACGTCCTCGTCGACGACGGGGTCGGGGAGGACCGCGACGGAGGCAAGGGCCCTGAAGGTCCACAGTGAGGCCGAGCGCCGGCGTCGGGTGAGGATCAACGCTCATCTCACGGCGCTCAGGAGGATGATCCCTGATACCAAGCAGGTTTGCACCATCAATATCTTAGGCATTTCACCATTTCAGTGCTGTGAATCATCAACCAAACAAAGCTCAGCTGCACATGATTGTTGTCGTTAGCTCATCAGCTTTTCTGGTAGAAACTAACTTTGCATTAAAAAGTCTCTCTTCAAACAATTCTGATCGACCTTTATGTCAGCATCAGACATGAGCTTTATGAAGAAGAACATTGAAAACTCGCACAAGTGCTCGCATTTCATCAGACTTTTCGCCCTGAAATTCTATCTACGATAAGACAAAGTACAGTACCGCAGTAGACTGCTACGTATTATATTATGTGACTTGTCAGGAAAATGTCTCTTATCTTCCCTTGTGCAGATGGACAAGGCCGCCTTGCTGGGCAGGGTGGTGGACCAAGTGAGGCACCTGAAGAGGAGAGCCAGCGAGGTCGCGCAGCAGACGCCGGCCGTCCCGCCGGAGACCGACGAGGTCTCCGTCGAATTCTGCTGCACCGGGGACGCCGACGACGACAACAGCCGCCTATACATTAAGGCGTCTGTCAGCTGCGACGACCGCCCGGACCTCGTCGCCGGGCTCATCCAGGCGCTCCATGGCCTGAGACTTAGGACACTAAGAGCGGAGGTGTCCTCCCTGGGAGGAACGGTGCAGCATGTCTTCACACTCTGCAAGGAGGAGGAAGGCAGTGCAGGGAGTGCTGGACTGAATTCCCTGAAGGAGGCTGTGAGGCTGGCTCTGGCCAAGGTTGCTTCACCAGAGCTGGTGTGTGGCGGCAGTCCGTTCCAGTTTCAGAGCAAGCGGCAGAGGATTCTCGAGTTGCATTATTCAATCATGTCCATATGGATGAGTATTTTCTGGAGTATATTTTTAGTGTGCCAGATTTGAGGTTGGGACTGCTGTTAGTGCTGTAAGATAAGATAGATGCAGACATGCAGTCACTCCGGGACAGATATCATAGCAACAGGGTTTACACTGTGTGCCTGATGCAGCATGGCTGCCGACATTCCAGATTGCAGAGATCCTAGCTGATGACGCAGGGTTACATGATTAGTTTGACGATTCAGCAGTGGCGTGGATAGGCTAATACTCTATGCAACACCTCCTCATTGGTGGTTCTCATGTTAAGATATGACTATATATGAGACACACCTAGAAAGAATTACTTTGTCTTTTTTACTTTTGTTATGTTAGGTATATCACCAAGTTTTCCTGCTCGCCGGGTGCAGCAGCGCACAAGTGTGGCGTTCAGACATCTTGGGCGTTTTCAAATGAAAAGAAAACTGATGAGTTTTCAAGGTTTTTGCACCCATGCAAGTTTTCAAACTAAATAGAGCATTTTAGCACCTTCAGAAGGAAAAAAAATTAACTTTGTACTCTAGAGAACAGTAAAACTTTCGTTTTGCACAATATTTTCCCATGAAAAGTTAAGAGCACAAAACAGACTATTGAATTTACGTTTGTTCTGTCTGTAATATTTTGACATTCATAAATTGTGGGCACTCTTTAATTATTCCCCTATACTTGGGCACCACTCAGTTACTCCCTTATGCCTAGTTGCCTACGCTAGTTTACCACAGAGTTCAATCTTCTTCAGATTCTAGAAGCACAACTTTTTCTTACTAATGCCTAACTTTTGCTTTTGAAAAGCACAGGAAGCCTGAAACTTCTGTCTGGGAGCAGCTATTTGACTAGATGTGCAAAGAGAGCCTTGGCTCAGTGGTTGGGCATGCGGTTGTGCAGCCTAACGACCCGAATTCAATTCCTAGAATTGACAGGTGATGCACATGGGTTTTCCCTTATTTATTGAGGATCAAGTTTGGTGTGTGGTGAAACCACTCATCAAAAAATATCTTGATACTCATTTAAAAAAATTTGAGGACCATGTTTATCTTGGTACTCATACTAAAATGGCCGTATGCATCC